>NC_141869.1:1227272-1534090 GCF_024713525.1 Acromyrmex echinatior
GAGGATCAGAAGAAGAGATGTGCTTCAGAAGTTTTTTTGAATACGATTCCACAGAATTATTCTCATCCTTGAATTATCGATTAAGATTTTGTCGTTTCCCCGCTTTTTTTTTTTTTTTAGTCGAGTAGTGACTCGGCGGAAATATCGTAACGATTATTATCGTAACGATTATATGTTATCTATCGAATACGGCGAACGGCGAATCTCGTACTTAGGTGATTGCAGCATCACTCGCGCCGAGATTTTCCAGACGGTGGCATCGAAGTCTCCCGTAGTCGGACGTACATTCTCTTTTCTTTCTTCTTCACGAATCAACCTATCACACAGAGTCGATTTTACTTCCGCGTGAAAATTACGTTCATTTTTCATCATCGGTAATCATCCCGCGACAACTGCGCGTCATCTAACAAGTCGAATCAGCGGAATCGGAATTTGTTTTTTTTTTGCAACAGTTTACCTGGATCGTCAATTTATCTAAATATTTTCTTTGTGAATAAGAACGACAATGGACAATCGGTTAAAGGTTAATTTTTTTCCATATATTATCTTCACCTTCGGCTTTTAACATTCACAATTATTTTTAAAATAATCTATGATGATAATAATAACACAATAATTTATATCCACACGTAATTATTCATCAACGTAACATATTTGTATATTTAGCATCTCTTTTAGAACTTCACACGAAACGATCACATTCTGAAGAATAGACACGTGTTCACGATGGGGACGATTTACAATGATAATCCGGAGAGAAAAACCGAAAGACTTCGCCGGCAAACGAAAGGACTGGTTGACGAAGGATCGGATTTGTAGGACCTGTGTCCTACGCAACGTACACGGTGAGACTGAAACTACAGTGACCGTAGGAGCCAAGGAAAAGAGCGAGCATTATCTCCGTCTCTCCTTCTCGCTCTTCTGTCCCTTGCAGCATGCTTCTCTTTTTCTTCTCTATCGTGCTGCATCCCCCCACTTGTTCTTCTTCTCTACCTTCCTTCGTAAGCACACCGATCTCCTCTCCTGCCCGATTCTCTTTCTCTCTATCAAAGGAGTGAGAAAGGGAGGTCTTAGTGGACGAAGCGGCGGTACAAAAAAGTGATAGGGTCCAGGTACAAGGGCAAATTCTTAAGATCTTTAAACGGAAACTTGAATTTTTCGACTTTATTAACCGTTTTTTTTCTATTGAAATCATCAATAAACGTTTCAAGTAATAATCTCAAAAATAAATAGTGACCATACATGAAAATTTTTTTCTTAGAATTTACCCTGAAAATATGATAATCCTGGAACAATGTATTGTATTTCGAAGAATTTTATGTTTTCTCCCATTCGTTTAATAAAACTAATAAAATATAAAATAAGTTTAATTTTACTGAATTTTACTATGGTAAAAATCTTTAAAATATTGCATTGTATCACAACTATCATATTTTCAGAGTAAATTAAAAAAAAATTCTCTTCGTGTACGTATTAGATTATTTTAACTAAAGCTCTTATTTTTTTATCTGTAACATGAAATACGCCAAAAAAAATTTCGCATTATTTGTATGATTATTGTACCGAGAAAGAGATTTTAATATTATTTTTTTTTTACTAAGAAAAACATTAAAACATATTTGCTCATAAAACATACATTTGTTTATAAAAATAATATACAGTTGGAGACATACAATGATGTGATAAAGCGACAAATTCGCATGACAGTCGGGAAGAGGACAAAGAAAACATACGAAAGACCGAAGGCTGTCGGAGAGTTAGAAGGAGGGGGGGAGAACGGAAAAGTGAAGAAACGTAAGGGGAAGAAAGTCGGCAACTTGAAAGGTGTCAGCGGTTTGACCGGGCCGACGTCGGATCGTCAACGAAAGAAGCCGGATGACACCCGATCTTGAAAGATAATGATATATACACGAGGTGTCCTAAGAAAAAAAAAAAAAAAGAAAAGAAATTTATACTCTCGAAATTTCTCTTCACGATGAAATTAAACCCTTTATTCGATTCTCTTCGTCTGATCTTTTCTTTTGTATTACTATCGATTTCGATATATCGAATACACGGCGAAATACTTTCGAAATAGCTATGAATTACGTCGTTCTCTTAAAAAACGAGATATTAGATCATTTAAAAAGTATCCGCGGTTTTTTGTTCAATTTTTGAATGAAAAAACCGCGGATACTTTTTAAATGATCCAGCATTTTTTATAATAATCTGTTCGACTGAGGAAAAAATGCGAGATTTTTGTCAGATTCTTATTTCAAGAAGATAATCAATTTGTGTCGAATTAGTCACGGTGTCTTCGATCAAGTTTTAATCGTGTATTTGAAATGGCATTTTCCAGCTGCGTGATTCAACTGCAGCAGCCAGCTGGCAGCCCGACAGTCTTATCGACTTTGGTAAATACGAATTTAAAGAGATTGTCAGGTACACGACTCCATTACTCCGAAATTCTCTTAAAGCGGAACTCGCGACTAATTTTACCCGTTCCAGACTAAATCTGTCTTTCACATGATTGAGAGAAATATAATTTTAGTTTCGCTCTCTTTATACGATATTGTATACTACATTCAAATAAATTACGTATATTTCCATACAGCTAGATGAATAAACATATAGTATAAAAGATTTAAAGTATATAAATCATAATAGATTTAATTTTTTCAAAATTTTTTATCTTGAAAACTTACGTAAATGTTTTCAAAGTCGAATCGTTCCTAAAATTCAGCAATTTTGCTCTCGCGTAGCAAAATTCCCTCAGGTACAATATCAGTTTTTTAAAAGGGGTTAGCGTTTTAATCTTGCAGAATCCATGAGAAATTCACGCGCCCGGCAATTAATGGAAATTAAACTATCGGCGATAATAATGGAATCGCGCCTGCGACGGCGGCCTGGAGCTCCTCTTCGGCGGGCAACAGGAGAGGGCAGAAGGCAAAGGACGAAACCAACGAGAGAGAACCGGTGTTGGTTCGACGTTGTCGTCGAGGAAGAGAGAAAGATGGAGAGAGAGAGAGAGAGAGGACGCGCTCGCGAGCAAAAGTGAGAAACTGGTAGCGTGTTTGCCAGAGCTCGGGCGCGACCGAGAAGGGAAAAGAGAAGCCGCGACGAGGACGATGATGTTGACGAAGAGAGAGAGAGAGAGAGAGAGAGAGAAAGTCAAAGCGGGAGGGAGAGAGACAGAGCGTGTTCGTTTGATCTCGCCGCCGCACGCGATCCCACACACGCGCGCTCCTCTGGTCCCCCTTCGTACCCCCTCCGCAAGATGTGGATTCGCATGAATGCACTAACACATCACGCGATTTAAAACCTCCGCGTCTCCTCCCCCTCCTCCCCCTCTTGAGTCAGCCACATCACGATCCGACGTTCTCTCCTTCGCCACCGCCAATCGACTCCGGTGCGGCGCTCCTGCCTCTCTCTCTCTCGCTTTATCCTTCTCTTTCTCTTTTTCTCGTCCTGGGCCTGCTCGCTCTCGCGCCGCGCGATGCGGCGGACACGCGTAATAAACACCGTGCAAAGCAACCCGGCGTTGAGTCGCCTATAATTTCTCACGGAAAATTATATGTTAATGCGCCCTTAATGGCGTCGTTCGTTAACGGGATCGCCGTCGTGGCCGAGGGAGCCCGGGGGACGACAGGAGAATTACCGCGAGACTTGTTCGAGCAGGATCCTCTCCTGCTTCTTCGAATGAGAGAGAGAGAGAGAGAGAGAGAGAGAGAGAGAGAGAGAGAGACAGAGAGAGAGGCGGGATAAATTCGTACTCTGAACTTGGATCGAAAGTTATATCAAGTCGTGATGCAAGCGATTCTTACAATTCCTCCTTTTTTAACAATCCCACGGTTAAACTCTGAAAACTATAAACGTTTATGTTGCACAGTGGGATTAAAAAGAGGAACGGTAAGAAATCGTTACAAAACTATAGAGTTTAAGATCTTGCTGAGCCGAGACAGGAAAATGTAGAACGGCACTGCGGATTATGCCGGAGATCTCGCTGGGTTTTACGACGAGCTTTTTCTTTTACATCGGATGAAAAATGCATAGCTCTTTCCGAGTTTTGCCGTTTGATCGGTTTCGGTCGGGGCTGTTTGAGAGAAAGAGAGACCGTAGGCAGATCACCGGTGAAATCCTGCACCGAAACTTTTACATGGGATTAAGCGGGACGAGATTTGCCTCTTACCGACGTTAAAAGATTCAGCCAGCCGAATAAGGAGGCAATAGTCTCCGTCGACCGTCGCTTCCGGTATCGTGGCTGAAAAATTTACGTACCGCGAGTTTTGCGTTTCATCGTCGAGAATGCGCTTATGTTATGTTAACGAGTATGTATCTATTTATTGCAATGCAATCAAACCAATATAAAATAAAACTATTTATCTTTAAGGCCATCACATGTAAAAAAAATTTAGTCGAAATCAAAAGCAATGCAATTGTAAACTTAATATTTCATGTGTCATATGAAAACTTTTCAAATCTATTAATTGATTACACATTGAAAAAATTTTAATCATTTTTTTGATTCAATGAGTGATCGTTAATCAATGTCCGATTTAATGTCCAACTTAATGTAGTTAATTTATTGATACAATAACTGGATTCATTTATATAATTATATATTCATTCTTGCAATAAATTCTAGTAATAGTTTTACAACCTAAATCATTATGACAATTCGTTGGACCAATTTTCATTATTTTGTCATAATTTCAATAAATATTTTATTGTGTTTTACGTAGTTTTGGTTCAGTGCAGAACAATGTCCTCAGATTGTTTTGCAATCAATCAAGAGACTTGAAAAATTTTATGTCACACGATGAAATATTAGGTTTATGTTTTAGGATGTTCGATTATGATTAATCGACATGCTTACGATTATTTATGACTGAAGACAAAAACACAGTTTTACCTAAAAAATGAATCGATCAAATTTTTTCCTTTCTATAAAATAAAAGAATGATGGATTGCTTTACTTTGTTATACTTTACGCCGGATCTATAATAAGTTTTAAGCCTTAAGCCATAAGAAATGGACATATCACGGTCAATTATTCTCCTCGTATGTAATTGGTCAATTTTTTCGACTCAGTTTTTTATTAGAAATAGCACTGTACGATTAGTGAGTATTATTTCAGTAACATCCCGTATAAGTACATAAATTAGCAGAAGCATACAGAAGGCGATAGAAGCAAGGTAAAGATAATAATATTCGCTAGTAATAGCATTAGACTCCAGTACACGTTCAGCGACATATTCAATTATTGGCAACGCTTGAGATGAAGTTGAGCTCCGTACGCTCCTCAAGCGATACGTCATCTCCTGCTATTTCCAAATGTTCAAATTGTGAATAATTGTACCATGATTATTATGGATAATTTCATCAGGATTCTTATGAATGACATGAGAGTGAAACGATTTTTAAGAGACGTTTTTCCACTTCGAAAAACATAAAGACTTTCCAGACAGGTGGTAATGCGTTCTTTTTTCCTCTAAAATCAGCAGGATTGCAAAACTTAACAAAAGAACTACGTATTTCTGCTCAGAACGAATTAGTGAGATAGCCGACGTCGAGGTATCCTTTCAAAGCTGCAAGAACACCCCGTGTTTCATTGTGCCTTTATCGGTGTTGTCCCCTCGTCGACGCGGCACTTTCGAAAGAAGGAGCACAGCGCCCGTTCGTCCGAAAGCGAGAGCACTCGAATGAGAGAGCACACTTCGAATTCACCGGGCGATTAGCGTCGCTCGGCGGTTAGCTTTGCGATAGATACGCGAATCAAAGCGGTCGGGACGACAGACGGCGATGAAGCGACACACTGAGGAAGCTGAAGTGGTACGAGAAACCTGGAGAGGGAGGAACCGAGGAGAACCGGACAAACAGCGGAGAACAACAGAGATAACTGGCCGGCGATACAGTGGCAATTATTGCCAACGAAACAGATGATATCACGTCAGAGAGAGCATTCGATACTTCCGCTCGCAAAGAGCAGCCGATACTTCCGGTTTACGTTAGAAGCAACGCGATAATCATCTCATACCGCGATGGTTAACGTCATTTTCCTTCTGTGAATGCATAAATTTTTAATGTTAAAAATGTATTATATAATTTTCATACGTATATACATGTAGTTTGTTTAAAGTTTGAATAATAAGTTTAACATATTTGTAAGAATAGTTATGTTCTTAAATGGAAATAAACCTAGAGAAATTTCAACACAAAACTGAGTAAAGAGGGCTATACTTGAATAATTTTTCATTTTTCATATTTTACAAGCCATTAAAAATGTAAAAATCAAATCAGATCAAATCTATGCAAAGTTGTTCTTTATTATTCGAAAGGTGGGATTTTCGGGACGTCATTTGCAGAAAGATAGACAAATTTTTACTGTTTAAATTTAAGATATCCCCACTGAAAAAAATTTGTTAAATTTTAATACATATTTTTTCAATACTAAACACTTATAGTAAATAAATAATTGCTCGATAAAAAATGATAGTTAAATCAATGGTTTTTGTATCAAATAAATATTATATTCATTAAAATTTAATATTTATTTAATATTTAATATTTTTATTCAGTGCCTGAATAAAAAAGTTAAGATAATAAAATAATTTCTCAGGAAATACAGTAGTAGAAATTTGACGAAATTTGTCGACGAAAGAACGGATTTCTCTCAAAAAATCTTCAATCGAGGCGCGACGAGTCACTTTGTCACTTAAAAGCTAAAAAGAAACGTTACACATACACGCACTCGTGCGTGAGAATGGATTAAAGGAAAGCCGGTATCTCATGAGGTCGAAGCGACACTTTAAAGAGATTCTCCTTTTACCCCACGCCACGGTGCGATTTCAGTGAGAAAATATTGCCTATAGACAACGACAACGACAACGACGACGGCGACGGCGACGGCACCGAGTGTATATACGACGTAAGTCACTTTCTTTGGCGGTCGGGCGCGTTTGCGGCAAACAAGAAACGGACTTGAGAAAAGTGGAGAGAAAGAGCGTGGGCGACACCGCGCGGGCAAAGAGAAAGGTTAAGAGGGGAAGGAGGGATAAAGCTTTGTAATATCAAAGAGCATCGTTTTAGCGGTTCTCGCTAGAGAGTCTTTGATATCGAAATGGGGAGGAATTCTCTTCCTCCTCCCTCCCTACTTTGCCGATGTCGGTCGCTTTTTATTTCGACGAGCAGAGCACGTGGTATCAAACAGCACGACCGGTGGAGGAGGATGAGAGAAACCCTAGCAGCTACTTTGACGACGCTTCAGCGGTGTTGTGCTCCGGGGGATTCCCAAACCGTGCACCGTCGTGCGTGCTGTTCCTCTCTCTTCACCCTCCCCCATCCTTCGCAGAGGGTGGCCACGTGTCTCTTCCGGTCGCGTGATCTACCACGGCAGATTTCCCTGTGTTATCTATTACCAGTCGGCTATTCCACCGCGGGAGTAAATAAAAGGACAGGAGGCAAGCAAGCCTCGGGGAGAACGAGTTGGCTAAATAGTAATCGTCGCGGCGTTCGGCTTTCACAAAGCCGAATACCTCGCGCGCCAAGAATTCTCAAGAGGTCTTCGATTTTGAACCCTGATCCTTGCGTTGTTTCCTTAGAAATTCCGTTGATTGATTTTATATTATTTTAACGTCTATCGCTAATTTTATTTAACAGACAAATTTATTTATTTAAGTAATTCTTGCATTTTTACAAAACATTATTACGTCTGCTTGCACTTTTTGCACTCAACATCTCCACTTTCCCTCTTATCACCGTTCAAATATACAGGGTGTCCCCTGTATAAGTGGACAGTCTTTTTTATCTCATAAATTAACAAAGATTTAAGTGATTCTAATTAAACTCTAAAATTCTTTACTCTAGGATCCTCTTAAATGTAAATTTACTTCATAAATTATTGCGAACATTTTCGCTCGAAATTCGTATAAAAATCCGTGATCTTTTGACGAATGACTGTGTCATCACGAAAATCGCGTAGTCGTCATCGTGGTCGTCGCGAGATACGCATCTTGCTGGACCGATGGCTGTGCCAGTTGCGTGTCCCGTTTCAGATGTTAATAGGTGTTAATAGATAGACACAGCTACGCGGGCAGCGTGCTTCGTCGAGGGTGCCGCTTGCATACTGTGGTTCGGTGAAGCGGAGTGAGAAGCTTTAGTGGTGGTAGTGGATGGCCGGAGGAGACGACGATGACGGCGACAACGGCAGCGACGGCGGCGGCGGCGGCGGCGGCGGCGGCGGCGACGACGACGATGACGACGACGACGTCGAGTGAGGCAGAGCAAAGTGGAGCTCAGAAGCGGCCGCTTTGATGTAGACACGCTCCGCGACTCCTTCACGCCAATAAACTAACGGTTAGGTTAAGCCGTCTCTTTAAGCCGTAATATCATTATCCTTGCCTTGTGCCCTCGGCGCAGCACGACGTCGACGTCAACGTCAACGTCGCTTTTGTCGCGTAGCCGCGCCGCGCTTTCTTCGCGTAAATGTCAACGCGTGCGTGTTTCTTGCGTGCTTCCGGAAATACGAGTGCATGGCACTGTCCGTTAGAGGACAACGATATGGGGTATATGCTTTAAAGATTTATACGGTGTAGAAGCGCAGGAGAGCGAGAGTCCGATAGAGTCGGCACAGATCAAAGCCTCAAATGGTTGGATCTCAAAATGTCAATGGCACGTTAAATATCCGACTCTTCGTTACGCTGCTCTTTAAGTTACGCCAAACAACCCGGTTGGATACACACACACACACATATATTAGGTGTTGGAATTAATTCGTAGCGTTTTTTAATGAAAGAATGTTATTTATTTCACATGAGCATTAAAAAATACATTAATGAAAGTACTTCCCATCACTTGTAAAACGCTACGAATTAATTCCAACACCTAATATATATATATACATACATACATGTAGTTTCTGTTCCGAGCTGAAAAATTCTCTTTCAACTTCGATCGTGACTAAAGGAACACCCGGTATACGAAGCACGAGTAGGAGGCCATCGGCAGTGCGGCACGGCGCGGCGAGCAAGGACCGAAGAAAAAAAGCACCGCGACCAGTCGAAACGAAAGCACCGACCGCAGAAAACCACCGCGGCACGAGAAAACGCACGGCTGCATCCGCATCGCCGACACGCGCTCGTTCGGACTCGTACGCGACGTTTTGCGGACTTGGTAGCCCACTTTTAATGAAGTAAGTCTTCAGAGACATCAGCATTTAGCTCATCAGCGTTTAGCGACAATATTATATGTAATTTTTGAGCTTGAGATTTTTAAAAAAATCACATTTCGATTCGAAATTCAGTTCGTTCAATCGTAACGATTTTACACCTTTTTAAATAAACGATACGGTTGTGATTTTCACAGTCATATTTTTTTTTTCAAAACGAAAAACGTATACTGTATAAAGGTAATAGTTATCTGTATCCAGTATTTCAAAAATTCCAGCAAATCTGTCATATTATAAGTTTACCAAAAACATTGAATTTATTCAAAGTATATTCGAATATTTCAATCAAGATTATTGAGTTAAAACAAATCGATTTGCTTAATTATATAATACATAGAAAGTCGCTTCTTCGATCGATTCGATAATATATTCTTAAAGAGAAAATTAATTCTTGTTTTAAATACATAATGAGTTTTTTAAAATTCGTAATAAGTACATTTTAGATTACCAAGAAACTATTATTCGTTAAAGATGATCGCTACTTAGAAAAAAGTAGGCTGAGTTAGCAGTTTTCTTAGCAATAAAATGATACATATCTGTATTTTTTCTGAACTATAAATAAAAAAAGATTACAGCAGAAAAAACAGCTTTACAACTATAAGATTCTTTAATCTTTGATTTAATAATTGAAATTGAATTTTACAACAGTTGCAAATTGCTTTTTCCACTGCTAAATGCAATCGATGTTTCCTTGATTGACAATTTAATTTATCGAAAGTAGAGTATGCGCTTTAAGAAGCATGACGAAGAGCGGTAAAATAATGATGTTTTAAACGCGAGTTATTTTAATGGATTCATGAGAAAGTCAAGAAAAAAAAGTTGTCAAAAAATTTTTATATTCCTACATAAAAGAAGTTATATTAACATCATTAGTCGACAGCAGTTTAATCAAAAATAATCCCGTTAATTTTTAATGATAGTTTTGATAAAATAAATACATCTTAAATTTTTTTTTAATAAAATGTTGTATATTTATTTCATTAAAATAAATCATTGAACTAACATCATGACTATTTTAATTAAACTGTTATTAGTTAATACTGTAATAAATCATTTTTTTTCTGTATAACATGCTCATCCTTCATGGATTTTAATTATCGTATGTGTTTTAAAACATTTTTAATATTGCCGGATGTTCTCCATAAACCTTTTAAACATCTGACAGTTCTAACTAAAGCTTTTCACACGAAGAAAATGTCGCTGTATGAAATCGCGCGTAAGCAAGACGACGACGTTAAGGGGAGGATGACAGAAAGAGAGAAAAACGATAGAAGGGGCCAACACGGTGTCCAGATGCTCGAACGTCTGCTAGAAATTTGCAGCACAATAAACCCCGGGGTTTAAAAAAATTCAGGTAACATCCTTCGGAATCTCAAAGAAACGTAAACAAAGTTCAAACGCCGAAACTCAAAGTACAAATCTCCCTCCCTTTCATTCTCCACTCCGGAAACTAAAATTCGTCGGAAACTACGCCGGACTGCCGGACAAAAAACGTCAAGGTAGGAATAATTCCGACACGCAAAACGAGAGGATCCTTTTTTGGAAGGAACGAATGTGCTTCGGGTGCTTTCTCGGTTGTTACCGCAGAGGTCAGGGTCAGGTATCGCATCGAGAGAAATTGCGAGCGGCAAGTCACAAATCGCGAAGCGGCAGAGGAGACACGAAGGGAGGGAGGAGGGAACGAAAGAGGAGAGCGAAAGAGAAACAGAGAGGATGGAAGCAGCGAAGGAGGGAAGAAAGCAACAGCGAACAGACGAAAGCAAAAGAGCAATGACTCACTCTGTATATCCGTCGGTGTTTACTGACGATACCGGGACGACAGCACGGCTTCTTGGCGACTTGGGGACGACTGGTGGTGTAGCCACGAATCCATGCTCTCGCGGAGGTGTCAACTCTCTCGTACTCGCGGCGATTCGCCGTGAACTGCAACGCGACACACGTCTTGTTTCTTTTCTCACTCTCTCTCTCTCTCTCTCTCACACACACACACACACCACACATGCACACTCTTTTGCACGCATTCTGGTATATTTACCTATACACGCATATCCTTCTCCCCCTCGCTCGGTACAGACGGATGATCCACCGTGATCTGGTCGGCACTTCTTCGACACGACGCACACCACACCGTTAAGCACACCAACGAACACACGCATTCACGCGCGACGATTCGCGGCACGCACTCGATGACGGGATACGACGACGGCAGAACGTGTCGTCGTCAGGCGTTTCGTGGGGACGGAAAACGTACGGGATAGCGGCAGAGATCGCGCGCGAGGGGGACACAAGACGAGGATCTAAGGACGGCACGGGAACACCACGTAACTTCGCAGGCACATCTCGGCGGTCGTCGCCATCGGTCGCTGGCTCCCGCACGAGTGCGCGTTACGCACGCGAGCGCGCCCTTACGGCCCACCGCTGAACCCGCTGGCTCGCTCGGCCAATCAACACGATCCTCCGTCGGTAATCCTCCCCTCTCTCTCTCCTCCTTCGTCCATCCGTCATTCGCGCCAACGCGGTGTCCTCGTTATAATTGTGTCCTGCGGTAATAATTTGTAATAATTAATTGTATTGATTAGTAAAAAAAAAATAATTGTATATTTGAAAATTACGTTTGTATGTTTTTTATTGTTTGTTACATGATGTTTACAAATTTTTTTATGTAGACAAAACTAACATATAAATTATTGTAAATTAAATAATACAAAAAAATAAAGAAATAATTTAGTTTTAAAATATTAATATGATAATATATGATTTTATAATTTTTGCAGAGTTTATTTTTTTTTCTCTCTTTTCCTTTATATTTAGAGAGAAAAAGAGAATTTTTTCAATTTTTTTTTTAATAATCTTTTATGGTTTAATAGATTGGTGAAATGCAGAATGCGTCCAAAAAGAGTAATTCATAAGTAGTTACTTTCTTGATTTTCTTGATATCAAGATTTTTTTATAGGAATCAATTATGGGAGAAAGGAAAAGTTGCGTGTACTATAATTATTGTGTGTGCGATACAATAATTACGTGTGGAAATTAAAAAAATTACTATTCAACGTACTTGATTGTAGCTTAGCAGTGTTGTGTGAAATCGATGCGGACCTCATATAAATTTTACTTTAAATATGTTACCAAATCACACATACGTTAACATTCAAGTTAGGACTTCTTGATTACAATCAATTAAAACAAATTTAATTTTTAATTAATTTTTAACATTTTAGCATGAGATAAAAATATATATATTTCTATCTCCCTCTCTCATTAAAAAAATTAATATCTAAATAAGAAAATAAAATTTCCAATTTTAATTTAAATTTTATTTTCTTACTTATAGATATCAATTTTTTTTACAAAAAAAATTATATTCTTCTAGAATCTCATACTAAAGTGTTGAATTCTATTTAAAAACTAAATTTGATTTGAAAATAAATTCTAATTAACTGAGGTCAGAAAGTTCTAATCTGAATATTATTATAATAAAGTATTTTATAATAGTGTTCAAGAATATATTATAATGTGTATGATTAAAAGTAGCGCGCGCACACACACACACACACACACACACACACATACACACACATACACACACATACACATATACACACAGCATACACAAAGCGATTATATTACAAAAACTGATATATTTAACAAACCACACTTTTTGAAAATTCAAATAAAATATATTTAGTTACCTAAATATTAATCTAATATCCTGAACTGTCAATTAACCCCTTTATCGAAGTAATAATCGACCAGGAAATATATCGAAGACGTTTAGAAATTATGATGATTGCGCAAGTATTGGAGAACAATTGCTAGTACTCGGCAATTGCTTGCAATTCTAAATACATTTATCACGCAGATCTGTTTTTCTAATGACTGATCGTTTGTCCTCCACACGCAACTGTATTGAGTACAAATCCAGTTTCTCAGAAGGGGAATTCAATACTCTGGAGGTCCCTCAGACTCTCCCACCGACTTTTGTTAAAATATCAAGTCGTACCATCGTTACATTCAGTCTGCTATGCCGCGCGCCGATACACGTTAAACGGGATGCGATCGAAACTAGTTCAACAAATTGTTTAGATTATTTCGGAAATTATTTGCTTTCGCAAATACGTATTTTTCTTTTACGAAAGAGTGTTATGCCCCAAAATAAATAAATCTCTTATTAAGAATCACTGATAATATTTCGGCACATGCAGTGATATTATATATACTTGGCATTTTTCATTTCTGTACATTTTTCAGTGTTCTTTTTCAATTTGAAAGTTCGAAAAAAACAATCCAGCGGAATTAATTTAAATTGGATACACATCTAAACAGTTTGACGGTACGTGCAGTAAAACGATTTCTTATTTCACAGCGATCTTTCCGGCAAGTAATAATGATCTTTTTAGTGTAGCTTTTATATTAAGAAACTCTTTTTATATTAAGAAACAACTTGTCTAAAAAGAACGATATGGAATTAACCAAGTCATAGTAGATTGTAATTTACATAGATATAATGATATCGCGTTATGAATTAAATTCAAATACGTAAAAAGAATAAAAGATATCTTTTTTAATTTTTCATTTTACTTTAAGATTTTATACATATTTTACGATTTCATTTTTTGTTTTGTCAAATTTATGTTATCACAGATGTGATAACGACAGATAAATGTGATAAGTAAATGATATAAAAAAGTGTTATTAATAGTAATATTGAAAACATAAAAATATAATTATTTCAATAATCGTATAATATATGAACGTTTATTTTGAGTTATTTTTGTGCTGCGAGTTGAAAATGATTAGAAAAAAGTAATTTTGTTTGATTATTATTCTTGAATATCGTTCATAAGTTACACGTGTCATCTATTATTAAGAAGCATCAATTATTTTCGTTTGTACGAAAAAATAGTTCTGCTGCAGTATTTCTAGATTTGTTTCAACTAGATACAAATCTAAAAATAATTTTGTTGGATCACTAAAATAACTATATAGAATACTCAAATGATGACAACACAAAGATTTCAACATTCTAATAACTAATTTGACTTATATAATTATTTTGATGGTCAAAGAAAAGTTATTTTTATATCTATGTAACTAAAATTTTAGATACATCGACATTTTTCCATTTTCACAAAACGATACTGTACAGAGTACATCAATTGAATGAATCAAGAGAAAACACGATAAAATAAACATTTTTTTGTTCGAATAATCTGAATTTTAATTAGCGAATATATCAATTTTAAGAAGAAATTTTAAGAAGAAATCTTAAGAATTATCGTTTATTGTTAGTGATGTTTTCCAAGGTATTTTTCTATCGAACTATAATTAATATGTTGCTATATTTAACTTTTCAATAAACATTTTATTAACATATTTATTTTATTACATTCCGGAGCAAGCACTTTGCTCAGTAGTTCTCTCTCTCTCTCTCTCTCTCTCTCTCTCTCTCTCTCTCTCTCTCTCTCTCTCTCTCTCTCTTAATCACATAATTTAATGTTTATTGGAAATACTTTGATGATGCCCTCTCTTTCTGCGCAAAACAGCAACTAACAATGTCAATTAAAATAAGTAATAAAAAATAAGTAATAAAAAATTACTTATTAAATTACAAAAAACTATTTATTCCAAATGATAAACATAATTGATATAATTACCACGAATTAATTATGATTTAATTGCAACAAATTATACTGTAAATTATATACTGCAAGGTATATCGCACATGAAAGCAAGTATTTTTCTTAATCGCGAAGAGCACGCGCATTATCTACAAGCCCTCGTGCCACTTAGAGAAAGCTGACGACTGCGTGATCTTAAGAAAGAGTTTTTAATCTTTCGAAGTAATTTTCACACTAAATAAGAGTAAATGCGTTTTCGATGCTCTGTCATAAATATTGAAACAATCTGAGTGAGCATCGCGCTGAATATCATGGAGCGGAAACTCTTTTTCTACGTTTGTGGTCGATAATGAGGAAATCATTAATATATGCCACCTCATGTAAAAAGAATTAAATTATACATAGATTCGTGCGTATATATCCAGAGATATAGATATTTTAGATATTTTATCATATGTCATGCAAGTATATTTCAAAGTATACTTGAAAAAAGGTCGCATCGGTTAATTACATTAGCGTTTAGCATTCTTTCTTTCGCAAAAAATATCGTCGTAAAGAGTGAAAAAGAGAAGTCTTTATTATCGTTAAAATGTTAAGCTTTCTCGGAGATAGGCGTGAGAAAATGTCAACGAAAAACTTATTACTCTACTATAAAAGAAAACTTATTACTCTATTATAAAAGAATAACTAAATTAATGAATTTGTAATAAATTTTTATATTTAGTAAATATTTATTTAGAACTATTCAAAATAAATATTTATTAAAATTTAGTTTTTTTCAGTACATAAATTATGTTGTATAATTCAAGCAGAATATAAAAATATCATGATATCAAAATAGCTTTTGATTATTAAAAAATACTTTTTCAGTCATAATTTATTTTAATGTTATTTCATATTATCATGATCTCTCTCTCTCTCTCTCTCTCTCTCTCTCTCTCTCTCTGTCTCTCTGTCTCTCTGTCTGTCTCTCTGTCTGTCTCTCTGTCTGTCTCTCTGTCTGTCTCTATCTCTGTCTCTGTCTCTCTGTCTCTGTCTCTCTCTGTGCGTGCGTGCGTGCGTGGTGCGTGCGTGCGTGGTGCGTGCGTGCGCGCGCGCGCGCGCGTGTGTGTGTGTGCGTGTGTGTGTGTGTGTGTTATTTTACTTGAGGAATATTTTCAATAATTCTTATATAATTCTGAAATAATACGACTTCATCACGCATTAGTGTTTATAATAGTCAGTAAGACACGTGTGAAGACGTTTGTAGATAATATAATTAATTTAGATTGTAACGAGATTAAGTGAAACGATCACGTTGTATTTACAAAGAGATGATAATAATATAAAATAAATAAATATTTATAATTTTTGTGTATTGAATTTATTTTTGAAGTTACACCAACATTGTTACTATTGAGAAACATTTTGTATGTACAAAATTTCAATATGAGTTTAAAAGCAAAATTTCATGAAGGAGCGAAGAAAATATGTGTCACTCGTCATTCAAAGTTGAATGTAACTATTACGTATTCTTATTATACGTATTCTTATATAAATGAATTTATCTTGGAAATATATATTAGTTCATCCTAACTTTGATGTCAAATAACGTATTTGGATGATGTAATCATATATAACGGTCTTATTTCCAAATGTATTATTGAAGAAAATGTGACACAAGTCCTTGAATGAACTTGTTTGGATTTATTTGTGCTGCAAATGCAAAACGCGTATACAGTTATTGGCCCCAAAATTCCTAATCCCAATCTATTGCGAAAGAAGTCACATTGTTATTCAATGATCCATGCGTGTCAAGCATGCGATAGACTTATGGTTTATCCGAAGCTCCGCGAACCGTGACGCGAAATTCAATGCAAAATTCAATAAGACCACCTACCAATATTGCTAGCTATGCTGATATGCGATGTATCCTTACGTATAATAATTACGTAATACTAAGTTCGATCATAACACGTTTTGTTGATTAGCACATTTTTTCCAAACATATTAGTGCACGTATACATATTGAAACGTACGCAGATATTTCTTAAACTCGAAAGGAAAATCGGTTGAACTGAATTTAATTGTTTGTCAAATTAATATAAAGTGTCAACTGACGGTTGATTAACTGAATGGTGCTTACTTTATAGGCAATGCTGTGGAAAATGCGTATAGTGTTCACTATTATAAATGTTGTATACAATGTATTTCGTCCGATATGGTTGTTTTTTCACAAGAAACCACCAAGTATTCCACCTATAACTCGTTCCATATGCATGTTGAGTGCCACGAAACTCGCTAAAAAGATCAGAGAGAGAGAGGTACGACATTTATTACATTTCTATAAAGAATCCTTCTGCGTAGTTTCTTTCAGCGATAGCTTTTATCGTTTTGTACCGATTATGTATGATACATGTTATGTAATTATGACAAACTTAATTTTATTTTTGTTGTAAAAATAAATTTTACTTTGTAATATATAGGAAGAAAATTAAAAAGTTTATATATGCAATGTTTAAATGTATTTAAATCTATTTAAAAAACAGATTACAAGTTATGAAGTAGTGCGAGAATATATAATGCGTATTAAAGAAGTAAACTCTTTTATAAACGCTGTCGTTGACGAACGATTCACTGACGCAATAATCGAGGCAAAAAATTACGATCAACAATTGAAAGAGGGCAAATTTAATATTAAAACTTTAGAAAAAGAAAAGCCGCTTTATGGTGTTCCAATTACCATCAAGGAATGTTGTGCTGTAAAAGGTAAGAATAGTTTTTTTATATTGTTGCTTCAACATTTTCATCTTTACATTTTAAAGAACACATGTATCTAAAAAAATGCACAAAAAAAAGACGCTATTATGTGAAATATATTAAATAAGTATTAATTACATTAAGTATATCAAATGCGATTGTAAAGAATCTTGTGTATGAAGTAAATAAAATTTACTATGATTGCAGGTTGCAGTCATACAGGTTGCACTTTGCCTCGCAAAGAGATAAAGGCAGACTGCGATGCCGCGGTCGTCGAGATGCTCAGAAATGCTGGTGCGATACCATTGTGTGTTACTAACACGCCTGAGATGTGCGGTGGTTTTGATAGCACTAATCTACTATATGGCCGTACTTGTAATCCTTATGACACTAGATATTCGGCCGGTGGATCATCCGGTGGAGAAGTAATTCAGCTCTAATTATTAAAAAAAAATTATTATTTGAGAATCATTTAAGACTTTTGAAGAAAAATTCATCGTCTGTCCATATAAAATAGAAAAGATAGATCGAAAGAATAATATACAATAATAGAAAACATATTTTTCTGTGATTTATATATATAATTACATATACACTGAGAAAAAAATGCTGTTGATTCCATTAAATTCTATATTACGGGCTGTCACAACATAAGTGATTAATTCATGTATATTTTTATTGACATAAAGGCCTTGATTATTGAAATAATAATTTATTTATATTAATTACTTATGTTAGTGGCCCGTCTAAAAAGATAGACTAATATAGACTTTAATTGAATCAACAGTATTTTTTTCTCAGTGTATGTACATATAAAATATGATTAATATGAAATATAATTATACTTTTTGTATAATTAGTCGATTAACAATTAGAGATTAACAATTATCATCGACGCTGCGTTTTATCGGTTACGAACGCAGATTATCTTTCAATCAACTTCGATCAACATCGAAATTCTATGCGAATTCCAATTCTTACGCGAGCGAAAGATATACGTTGTCGTTTATTAATCATTACTGACTTTCGCTTAGAACACTTTCCTTTCCCGGAACACCTAGACGTACAATCACGCGATATCATTCGGTTGTAATGATGTAAGATCAGAATGTCTAAAAATTGGCGAATTAAAATACCACAGAAAGACACCTTATATAATAGACGGAATTAACGTATATAATTCCTGTTTAAAATGATACAATCTAGTTTCAAATAAAAAGAAAAAAATGTTTAAAATAAAAATTCTTATTTAAGGGCGCATTACTTGGGGCAGGTGGTTCCGTAATTGGAATTGGCTCAGACTTTGGTGGTTCTATAAGAATACCTGCTTTTATAAACGGCATTTTCGGGCACAAACCCACATCTGGTAAATTAATTTTCTTTATTATATTGGTATTCCCATTGTGATCCATTGATAAACTTAATTCTTTTAATTAAATCTTGTTGCTGTTTTAAATTACTTTCGGATACATATACCTATTAAAGATATTAAAAAAACGTCTTACAAAATATTTTAAGTACAAGTTCGCTGGAAAGATAAAATGGAAAATTGAAGAAACTGAGCGGTTTTAATATTAACCATATTCTCTCCTATTCGTTTTGCAGGAATTATTCCGACTAATGGACACTTCCCATTCACCGAAGACAAATACTTTCATAAGTTGCTAACCTTTGGTCCAATGACTAGATACGCTGAGGATCTTGGTTTGCTCATGAAAGTGATGACATCGAAATGCAATCACGACTTGCGTTTAGATGTGCCGGTAGACTTGAAGCAAATAAAGATCTACTATCGACAAAGTTTGGACAAAACGATTGGTGTATTATCCATGTCACAGGAAATTGAGAATTGCGTTCTGAAAGCCGCTAATCATTTCGCGCGATATAATGTTCATGTCGAAAAGGTACAGTATTTGCAGCTGATATATCAATATGCACGCAGGATTTAACGTACGTTAACTTGACATTACAGTTACCAATAGAGTGGCCAGTAACAATTATCGACATTGCGTTAACGGGATTCTTGAATATAAAAAAGCCGCCTCAAATGGTGCTAGACGCGAGCGATTCCAAGGTATAAAAGATGCAAAATACACGAAGATCAGTATATTAAATAATTTAAACTTAGACCTTTATAACTCTTAATGATAATTAAGTCGATATCGTTGTATTATTGTCATTGCATATTTTTTTTATTATACACAAAATCCACGTAACGACAAATATAATACGATATCGTTGGGATCTTTAAGAGAATATAGGAATCTTGAGGAAGATTTAATAACCTAGCTAATTTTCCATACGTGAAAGTCACATCACGTACATGCCTTTTCCCGCTGAAAAAAATGCGGACGTATTTCACTGTAAGATATTACGATAGAGATATTGCAGCCTGCTAATGCAGAATTGTTGCAATGTTGTTTCAGAAGTGGGGTACTTAATTTATCAACATTATGATATTATTATTAGAATCTCAGAACTAAAAAATAAAATGTATTATATGTACAGTTATATTATATACAGAGGAGATCGGAGCAAATTGTTACAATTTTTTATTAGGAATTTTTTTCCGTATAAGTTTATTTATTTAAATTACTGAATACCTATGTTTCAAGTACTTTATCTAATCAATTTTTTCTGATTTATATCTATGTTTTTAAAAAGTGAAAATTAAGATTTTCTATCAATAGGTAAATTGTAATAACTTACCCTATTATGGGGCAAGTTGTTACACTTATTAGGTGTTGGAATTAATTCGTAGCGTTTTACAAGTGATGGGAAGTACTTTCATTAATGTATTTTTTAATGCTCATGTGAAATAAATAACATTCTTTCATTAAAAACGCTACGAATTAATTCCAACACCTAATATAATATCACTTGAAAAAAAAATATATATATATATTGTATATAAGCAAATTCAATATTACAGTATAAAGCATATTCAAAATTACAATGAAATTCAACATAAAATATTTCACAAGAAATATTTATTTTATAATACAAAATTAAAAAAATTTTTTTTAAATAAATTATTAAAGTTAACGTTGGAAAGTCAGAAAATTAATATTACATTTGTTGCTTTTCTCACAGACAGGTGGCCATCTTTTAACTTTTTTTGCCGCTGTCGCGATACGATTTCTACATTTATAGATTCTCTGTTTATCTTTTTTTTTGTAAGATCATTCCATAGACTTTTATAATTAGACTACTGACTCATTATGATAGAAAGAAATGAACCTGATTCCTAGTTGTACTTGTTTCAGTTCATATATGCGTATGTATGCGTCCTGTTTGTAAAAATCGCATAAATTTCTGTGAAAACACTAACGTTCTTATCCGTGTGATTTATACATATAGAGTGAACACAAATATAGTGCTGCCTAGAACTGCTTCAAACATGGACACGAAGTCGACAATCTATTTATAAACCTGTGCATCATTCTGTAGAAGAAAAAAAATTATTTTCAATGGAGTACAGTGTAAGTTGTTACACTGTAACAACCTGTCCCGATCAAAGTTAACAACTTGTCCCAATCTTCCATTTCCAATTCGAAAAAACAAAAGATCAAAAAGTACATATCGATTCAAAACAAAATGTGTTATTATAATCAAATGTATACAAAAGAAGTATACAAAAAGATAATCACATAACTGTAAATTATATATACAATAACACAAGCGATATACAATAAAATATTTACTTTTAATAGTAAAAATCAAGAAAATATGCGTAATGTCTTCTAGAATTGAAATAAGGCGGCTAAACTAAGTGAAATTGTAGAGTATCATAAGAATCACATATAAAAATTCATAAAAATGTGGCAAAAAAACAAACTGTAATAACTTAGACGGAGAGCATAGATTCTTGCATAACACAGAATGCATAAGAAACTGAATCAATCAAAGTCCTTTATTTTCTTCCTTTCCATGAAATAAAGGACTTTGATTGGTTGATTTTCTTATGTCTTATGTTTTATGCAAGAGTCTGTGCTCCCGATTAACTCCCTGTAACAATTTGCTCCAGTCTCCCTTACAACTAGATGTAAAAGATACACTTCAGTTTTGGATTGATGATGTAAAAGACAGCTCCAGTTTTGTTATTATTGCGATTTATTATTATTGCAGCACCGTAAGAATTTAAACGTCGAAATGATGAAAGTTCTATTTGGTCTGTCAGAACATACGAAACAGTTGTTATTCTTCACTTTTCCATTGGAAACGCATTTTCCATTCACAGAATCAGAGATATCGCATTACACGAAGCATGCAGAGGAAATTCGACAGAAACTGCTGGTTAGTTCTGGAAGTCTAATACAATTATCATGTCTGTACAAGTCAATTTCGTTACCAGGTTTTTTTACATTTAACTGCCGCTTTCCTTCGTCTGTCCTATAGGATCTATTGGGAGACAATGGCGTACTTATTTACCCGACCTTCCGAAAGCAATTTCTTCCGCAGTTTGTATTATGCGAATTAATGTCCGTTGCGAACTGCGCAATATTCAATCTTATCGGTTTTCCCGCGGCGCATGTACCAATGGGGCTTAATCTGCACGAAGGAATGCCCACAGGCGTTCAGGTAAATTTTAATTAATCAATTCAGATTAAATAATATATATATATATATATATATATATATGTATATAAATTTAGATCATAGCTGCGCCTTATCAAGATCGTCTCTGTCTGGCGGTTGCAAAAGAATTGGAGATGGCCTTTGGTGGCTGGGTACCACCATCTGTATCAATAAGCGATTAGGAAATGTATTCGGTTTTTTTAAGTAAAAAAAATGTATCGAGCTAAGAGTCATATCTTTACAAAAACAAATGGTGCACAAATAAAGGATCTTATAACGATCTTTATATTAGCAATTCCTCTTACAATATTTCAACATAAGTCTGAAAATATGATGTTTCTAAATAAAATATGTATATTCTCTACTCTGCTAAAGATTTATTAATATTAATTAATAAGTTTATATAAATATTTATTAATATTATTGTATGTATTTATCATATATGTAGCAATACGTGAATTCTAAGAAATCATCTGAATGAGATCACTACCGCTTTATAATATTACTCAACATTAAATCTTTGCAAAATTTAATTCGACATATATCACTGTGTTCACAATTATTCGGCTTGTATAGTACAATTGACAGTATAAATTGTTTATTGTCCGTTTCGTCTGTATTGTTTATTATTATTTTTATTTCGAACGACTTACGTACTAAATATCATCATTATCGTAAACAAATCTTGTTATAACGTTAAGGTGTTTTCATTAAACTGTTTAATCAAGATTATTTTTATAGCTTGCAAAGGTATGTTAATAATGCATAAGCTTAATGTGATAAGGAACAACGATATCTTATCTATTTCTGTTCTTATTTATAAAGAAGATTTATACAGAAAACTGTTTTAGAATTACATAACTTTATCACGAAAAAAGATAAGTTATATATATTTTTTAAAGTTATAACCATCTTTAATTATTTAATAAAAAATATTATAGAAAATATTATAGAATACTGATGAACGACAAATGCTAGAATGATTAAAAAGCTAGATTTTTAAAATAGGAATTTTAATATATCAACAAAAAAGTTTTTTGACTTACGTAACTGAATGACGTAAAATATAATTTACGATATAAATGTATCGTTTGTGCCGTAATGTAAAAGGCACATCTCGCAAGGCACAGAATCGCCGATGTATTCATCGGGCGAGAACTTACGTAAGATACGTAAAAATTATAACAAATTTAGTGATTTATGCGGCGTTTCTTTTTTTTTTGCGCGACATAATGCAGAAGTATAATTCTTCTACAACTGCGTCGCGAATTCTTCACTTCTTGCGATCACACGGCGCAATATATGGTTTACCACCATATTTCTCCCACTCGCGATTGAATTCATGTTCTAAAACCTCGGCACCGCGTTTCCTCGTTAATCCAGTCTCATCTAGACTTAACTCGCACATCTGCATATCGTCAATGCCTAACAAACAAAAAAATAATTAATAATTTAATTGCATTTATAAATCTGAAAAATCATTTTGACGCGCAGTTTAAATGATTACATATTTAAGCTACGTTTTAAAACTTCCTTTCTGAGGAAGATTTTACTCTATATGCTGTAATATACGTTACGTGTATTATATATTTCGAGTAAAATTTTCCTTAGAGAAGAAGTTTTTAAACGTAACCTTAGTATATAAATTCACACAAAAATTATTTAAAAGCAGCTTCGACCGTAATAGACATTAAACTCTTACTTGTTGTGAAAAAAATAATTTTTTGAAATTAAATTTAACATAACGCGATATGATTTAAAGTACATGTAAAGTATAACACAAATTTAAGCAAGAATTTAAGCATTTCTGTCAAAACACTGTGAAGTCATGAAAATACCAATATAAGCTATATTTTCGTACATGCGTATAAAAAATATAAAAAATTATTCTGATGTTTTACTTTTTGTTTCAGTCGTTAGCTACGTTTCATTTACACTTTTTTCATATTATGAAAAATTAAAGATTAATCATTTTTATCTGGGTCAATTATTACTTATTATGTTTTCAGAAAGTGATTCAAAGCATTATTTACAATGCAGAGAGTTCGTATTAAATATACGAGCATAAGTAATAAATACATAAAGATAAAAACATTATGTAATACGGAATTTTACCTGCTACGAGGAGTATAGGCGATTTATCAGGATGAAGTTCCATTTGCCGTGCGACGTATTGACCATCAAAGTGCGCGTACCACCATCCTCTTTTGCCGCCACCGTGCGTGTTATCTTGCTGTCCGGCTGCAGAGGAACGAACGAAAGGAATTCGAAAATATCTCTGAGATGACTCAACTATCTGTTGCTTTAATGGAGTCCTTGGTGTTTTTGCAGCTGGAAAATGACATGTTAATTTAAGATTATTTTCCAGATTGATGAAGATATTTTTCAATCATCACACATACATATACAAATCTATTAATCTTACTAAGTAATTGCAACGTGAAAACTACTTTATGAAATTGCTTTATGATTTGATTAATCTGATTATTAGTTTTTTCTTTTGCAAGATTTCTTTGATTGAAAAAGATTGGCTGCAGTAAATTAGATGGTAAAATATGGCACAGCACTTTTAATTGCAGCAGCCAATTATTTGTTACAACAGCCAATTTTTGGCAATATCAGTATTTCGATAGATAACACAATCAAAAATTGACTGCTGTAACCAATTAAAAATGTTATGTCATAATCAGCCAATCTTTTCTTTCAGTGTAAAAAACTTGTTTAAATTCTGGCAAGATATCTATAAATATCTAAAGACTCTTTTATCTCCATTGAAATGAAATAAATAAGTTAAGTCTATTGATCGTAAGTGATCAAAGATCAAGGTCAATGAGATTTTTAGTGATATAGTGCAAAAGAAGGATTTAAAATGTTAATAAAATTGAGTCGAGAAGGGCTACGAGCCATAAGAAAAAGATGTAATGAAAATAATATAGTGTATTAAACAAGATATAGATATTACAAACGACATTTCGATCCCGATCGGATCATTCTCAATGTTAAACAGAACAAATATAATTATTGAATTTAAATTATAAATTCTTAATTAAAATAAAAATAAAAATTGTAGACGACTTAAAAATAATAATTAATAAAAATACAGATAATAATAACAGATTAATAATAACAACAGATAATAATTAATAATAATTAATAATAACAGATTAATAACAGACGTAAGATCGCTAGATCTTATCCTGTGATTATTACGCTGATAAGTCACACATGTTCTTCGCATCATAGAAATCACAACAGACTCCATTATCAACCAATAAGAATGTGTATGTAAAATATTGTTGCTCGTTACAAATGTATCATGATTAAATTACTAAAAAATCGAAGACTATAGAAACAGTAAAACAATCAATATAATAATATAAAAATATATAAATCTAAAAACAATTAGTATAAATTTAATAAAAGTAAAAAAATAATTGAATTAAATATAATAAGTAAAACTAATGAAGACCTTAAAATGTAAAATCAGTTATAATATCCAAAATTGAAAGATAAGATCAGTCGGAATATAAAAATATATAATATAAAGCAGATTGCGATAGAATGTCTTTATTGTCTGACTAAATTGCGTTCCACTTAACGATCGCAAGCATCGTTTGTACTTGTTTAACATTTGATAAACGACAAGGATGAAATGATTCCACAAGCATTGTGAGCGTTAAGTGGAACGCAGCTCAAATGTTATGAAATGACAAAAATGTTACAATTACAAGTGGAGGGGCAGGGGGGGGGGGTAAGAACTGACAGGGAAATGGTAACTGAGAAAGGGGGAGAAAAAAGAACTAGGAAAATGAAGGGAATTGCATAATAGGAAGATTTATATAGCGATTCCGTGTCATTCTGCCTATTTAGATCTTATCTTTGCTTTTTTATGTGAACCAGATATTAATCGCTTGTTGTAAGAAGGCTCGCTATATAAAATTCTTACTTTATTCCACTTAAACTCTGGTTACAATTAATTTTGTAGTTAGTGATAACCGATGATTGATCCCGTTTTCTTCTTTTTCTTTATATCTGACTTATAGTTCCTGTAATCTATTTTTTAATTTTCTCTCGTTTGATCACGTAGCTGGTATCATAATCCTCGCAATATATTTTATAAACAACCTCTTGATTTGATAAGAAATCCAATTGGTCTTTGTCTTTTTTTATGTAATTTTAAGAGTGTTAGGGAAAAGGCTAATTTTGAATTCATTTTAAGAGCAATGGACATAAAACTTTCAAAAACCGATTTAACGTATAGGATAGTAAAAAATTGTTGAGTAATTTTTTCCTTTTTTATTAGGTTGAACAATATTGCTTTTGTGGATGTGGTAATTTAATCTATTCTATATAGGAAAAAATAAAGAGGATAACCATTATCCAAGAAAGAATGGGTTCGTAGCCCTTCTCGACACAATTTTATTTATATTATTTAGGCCATTCTTTACTATATATATAAAAATGTTAATTTTAAGAGATGTAATATATCAATTGTTATGTATTAATGTATACATTTTCAACGAAATTTTTCCAATTGTTACAAGTTGTTCAAACAGTTGTTTATTAATCTATTAGGTGTTGGAATTAATTCGTAGCGTTTTTAATGAAAGAATGTTATTTATTTCACATGAGCATTAAAAAATACATTAATGAAAGTACTTCCTATCACTTGTAAAACGCTACGAATTAATTCCAACACCTAATAATTACAATTGAAGCTACTTCATTATTATTAATTTGCAGTGATTGTAATTATTTACCTTCTTCCATGATAGATTTTGGTGCTCTCTCGTTTTCGTCCATGATGGTTCTCCTGCGGTTTCTCGCCTTCCAAGCGTGATAAACTTTCAGTCTGCGATGAAATTCATGACGACAAGCCTGGAATAAATAATTTTAAATAAAAAAAGTTACGGTTATATAACCGATATGCGTGCACGTACTTCAAGTAACTCAATGTCGCAGGACGTATTGATTGCGTCTCGCAACTCAGAGTACTTCCACTTCGACAAATCGTACTTCTTGTTGCTCATAGCCGCCTGTTGATTACGAACCTGCTCCGATCTACATTGCAAACAGATATTCATAAGAAAATAAT
The DNA here is from genome assembly GCF_024713525.1 of Acromyrmex echinatior. Lineage (NCBI taxonomy): Eukaryota > Metazoa > Arthropoda > Insecta > Hymenoptera > Formicidae > Acromyrmex > Acromyrmex echinatior. Next base: position 1,254,508 of record NC_141869.1, read on the forward strand.
ATATAATGGATTTATAACATTCCGTAATACAATATTTTAACATTGGAATATATCATGCGCTAAAAAACAAATGCTGGTATTAGTCAACAAGAAAGTTAATAGCCGAAATTAGTGCATCATGCGGTTCAGTGTGAGTAAAAAATTTACACAAGAATCTGAAAGTGTTAAAATAAATCTCACAATTAATAGTATGCCTAAAAATGTACATAGAATCATTTATTTTCTTTGACAGATTCTTTGAGAAATTACAAGCCTTTCTTTGATAGAGAATAATTTATTTGCGAAATAGGCTTTATCGAAGAATCGGTCGATGAAAAATGAATGTGGATCAATGCGTGCGAGGATTATTAATTCATTCGAAAAGGAGAATTTCATTAGAAGTTAGTCTTTTACACGAGAAACCCGAATAATTATACGGTACCTTATTAGCCTGTTGTTGTTCATAGGTGTTCGTACATCGGAGCCACTGCATCAATTTAAACAACAAAATTGTATCTTATTTCTATTTTAACAACGTTCTTGATTTTTCTCATATTTAAATCAACGAATGTAAAATTATATGTATCGATCAATATACCGATGAAGTTACAGTTGAATGAAATTATAACTGACAATTTTAATAATTCAAAAATATCGTTTATATTTTGTACGTATCAGTTATATTAATTAACAAATAAGATTTTTACCTTCGTATAGGCGGTGGTGAATCCTCGACTTGACCATTCGATTCTTGAGCAAGTCTGACCGCCAATTCGTGGTCTCTTCTTTCTTGTTCCAGTAATTCTCGGTACCGATTCTCCTCCATGGCTTCTTTCTCCAATTGAGCCTTTAAATAATACAAAATAAGAGCATATATAAATATATATTAATAATTAAATATTTACAAAAAAATTGTCAGACTATTTATCAATTCTTTGGTAAATAAAAAAAAATTTTTTTTAATATTTATTATTTCTCGAATTTAAAAATAAGCTAAACTATTTGTAAGTATAAAATAAAAATACATAAACACTTTGCTTATAACAATTTAGATTTTTACACTAAAATTAATTTACCTGTTTATAAATTAATATTATCACACAGAAACTTAACGAACCTGAAGAGCAGCTGCGGTCTTTTGATCCTCCTCCTCTTGTTTTCTCCTCTGCTCCTCTTCGATCTTTCTTCTGGCTTCCATATCGAGTTTTTTCCTCCTGTTCTCTTCCTCCTCCCTCCTCCTGCGTTCCTCCTCCTCCTTTCGTTTCTTCTCTAGCTCGAGCTCCTGCTGAATCTTCCTTAATCTTGCTTGTTCCTCAGCGACTTTCTGCTGCTTCACCATGTCTTGAAGAGCGATCATTTGTTTATTCATCTGATTTACTAGAGATGTGTAAAGACCGTCGATCTCCGTCGGTGCAATCCTTGGATTGTTTTTGATTTTACGTATAGCTGCCTCTAGATCGTCGTCGAGCCTCTTCATGTCCTGCGTCGATTTCTCCCGATTCTTCAACTGACTCGCGGTCTCCTCCATTCGTGTCAACTGCTTCCGTAGATTCTTGATTTTCATAATACCGCGAATACGTGGCCGGTGTTGTTTCTTCGCGATGTACATCCTCGCCGTTTTCTGCAACACAATCAGATGCTGTTGCCGATAGATGATCTTGTTCTTCAGCTTGATCACCGACAACGCACAGAACTGCAGCTTGTTCCAGCGCGACTTCAGTAGCCACTTCTTCACATTAGCAACTAGCTTGCGCAGATTCTCCGGATCGGACTTCATAATCCGATCAAATTCTGCGAACTTGCCTGGCTTGAAGAAGACTCGGGTGATGCCGAACTTGAAGTCCTTCTGATTCAGCTTTAGACTGTGCAGCAGAGCTTCGCAGAAGAATCTGGGATCGAGCTTGGCAAGCTCCGGCGGCAAGTAAGACTTGTACATATTATAAAGTTCGTGAAAAGGGACCCGGCTAGGATATCCGTGCTCCATCAATTCCAGAACCGACGTCATTCCCGAACAGCGTAGTTGATTCATAATGCTGTTACCGTCGAATTGATGCGCTACCATATCGCTATTCGGCTTGATGCATCTTATAAAGTTTGTTCCCTAAAAAATTCAGGTAAGCATTATAAACAGAGAAGACAGAATAAAGTGTAAAAAAATTAAAAAATCCGTATTCTTACATTGCTTTTTAACTTGTCCATCAGTTCGCCGAGCTGCGTCTTGAATTTACTGCCGACACTGATAAAGGTGAGTTTTCCCTTTTGCAACGAATGATTGGCGAATTGCGTCCTAAGGAATTTATTCCCACTTTCCTGAATAAGCCCTTCTAAGGAAGCGTGCAGTGCATCGTTGTTTTTTTCAATGAACTGATTCTATAGGATCAAAATATAAACTCACAGTTACATACATATTTTTTCAGAAATTTTTCTGGATGCAAAAATTCAAAATGATTCTGGATGCTAAAAATCAGGAAAATGTCTTTAAAAAATGCATTTATGATTTTTTTATTTTCCTTATTTTGCAATTTTTTACCGTTTGATAGCAGACACCGCCGGCGTAATGGCGAATCACGAAGCCCTCATCATCTCGTAATTCTCGATGAGCCTTCAATCGTGACGTTCGCGGTAAAGTGATGCGGAAGTGACCATTCCACGCGCGGTGAACCTCGTTGGTGAAATGTGCGAAACTGTGAGTTGGCAGTTTCGACTCCTCGTCTAGCAGGAAGAAGATACCTGTATTCTTCGATTCGATTAAATCTGAAAGTTAGCGTGACACGCAATTTATTTTCAAAATCTATAAGAAATACTATTTATCATGAAATGTTATCTTAAGAAAAACTGTGAAAACATTTGTTTGGATAAAACGATACGTCTTCTAAATTACTTTACATAAAAAATAATTAAATAATTCATTAATTGATAATACATACCCGGGAAAAAAATATATATATGATATGAAATATATATGAAACATTTTTTCCGGATAATTTATAATTTTTCATTTTAAGGAATAAATGTCCGAATTTATGATTTGCTCTTTATTATTTGCAACTTTAATTTTACGCACCGATGCAATCCTGATTATCGACGTACGAGATTTTTGGAACGTTCAAGGACTCTCGGGCGTAAAGCTCCTGCTCATATTTCAGGATCCGTTCGTTGAAGAACTGCTGAAGTTTCTCGTTGCAGTAGTTTATGCAAAACTGTTCGAAGCTATTGACTTTGAAGTATTCTACGCATGAGAAATAAAAATTGTTACGATTCGCTTTTATATAAATCAGAAAAATGTTCACTGATTAAGAACATTGTTCTCACCAAATCCTGCAATGTCCAGTACGCCAATATAGTAACTTGAAGCCTTGAAAGGTATGCTCTTGTTAATCCGCGCAACAATGTGATCAAACAATTTGCTATAAATAGCCTTGCCGAGAGCGTCCCTAGCATTATGGGCTTCGTAAACCTTCAGGGGCACCCTATTGCAATTAGACAGTTAGAAAGAATAATAAAAAAGGCCGCATTATAACAGAAAATTTAAAAAATATTTAAATTCATTAGAAAAGCAATAAAAAGTAGAATATTATTTAAAATCTTTGTGTACTCACATGATGACGGTCCCTTTGATACCACCCCGACTGGTTTGCATTACTTTCGAGACAAGAGCTTGTCGCAACTCTTCGGGATCAACTCCCAGTAACTTTGCGGATATCGTTACCGCTTTTCCCGAGTCGGCGGTTATCCTACAACCGCCTTTTGTATCCTCCGGATTATCCTCGAACATAATGTTGCCGAGATGTAGCACTGCAGCCACCATCGTGTAGATCTCCATGCGTTCCGCATCCGTTAAACCGAGTCGAGTAAATGCCTTTCATATTATAAAAATAATAAAAAGAATGAAAATATTAGCGCAAATATACAAGAAATTTCAGAAATATATTAACAAAATAAACAATAAAATAAAATATCTTAACAGGACTCTCACTTCTTAAAATAACAATAATAATCGATTCAAGGCTAATAAGAATCAGCGCGGGAGGGAGTGCGCAATATTAATGTGGAATGATGACTTAATTCCAATTTTTTTATGATATCTTCTTTATTCAAAGTATTGAACGTTTCGATTCTCTTTGGAGTCTTCCTCAGCAAACAATCATCGCAGTATAATTTGATGTTAGACACGGTCAACACTCTACAAATATTGTAATTAGTTCCGATATAATGACTAAATCTTATAATTATTGAATTCAAGAATATCCAAAGCTTCTAAACATGTTTGGAGTCCATTAAGCGTCCACTTCGGACTTGGAAACCTGTAAAGTGGTGACTTTTCTTGACGGACTATCGGGTTGTTCTGCGATGATTATTATTATTACTATTCTAACAAATCGAGATTAAATAATTACTGGAGATTTTCAAGTTTTCAAATTGTTTGAAATCGCTTGATTTATGTCACTGAAAAAAATTTCGCCATACCTGATCGATAGCATTAAATCCTTCAACATCATCCAAAATAGGATCGTGGAGACTACCCTTTTGTGTTTGCTCGCGACTCTTTTGCGCCTCATTCAATCGTTTCTCCGATCTCGCGTTGCAGAAATACTGAGTGCAGCCATTCCTCAGATAATGAAAGTCATCCGGCTTGGTAATCCCCAATTTTGCGCGCAAATCAGCCGACGCACCAGCGCACATCATGTAGAACACATGATAATTCCGCTCGTCCGGGCTCTGCAGGCACACCCTGGACTTCTCCAGCAAGTAGTGGGAGATGTATCCGCCGACCACCTGACACTTGGCATCGAAATGCACCTCCATGAACTTGCCGAAGCGTGAGCTGTTATTGTTGCGCTTCGTCTTCGCATTACCGAACGCTTCCAGAACCGGAGTTGCTACGAATCAATTGTAACAAAAAATACGTCACAATCGATTTCTAACTTGTCAAACCATGACGCTGAGTAAACAAGAAGAACAAGATTCTTTTAAAACGCATTGTTTAGCTTGCGTATTTTTTATGTTTAATAAAAATAAAAACATTCAATAAAAATATTATATATTTAATATTATACAAGGTGTTTGATAAGTAATGATAAAACTCCCGCATAGGAGTAGAGCGGACTGAATTGAGTTGAAAAGTCCTGTACTATTTTACAATTTTCGCAATAGTTAACAAAATATTAATTACTAAAAATCGCTGAAATACTAGTTTTCAATAATTTTTTACTCAAGTACTTTCAACTTTATAAAAAAATAGCAAGTGACAAAGGTTTATTTTCTTCTCATAGAGTTCTGAGAATTTTTTCAGAATTTTTCATAATACCGCATTTTCTCATTGGAAAAAGTAGTTGCCAATAAGAAAATGTAATATTAAAAAATTGATAAAAAATTCTGAAAAAATTCTTAGAGCTCTAGAAGAAAATAAACAATTTCTGTCTCTTACTGTTTTTCTGTAAAATTGATAATACTTGAGTAAAAAATTATTGAAAATCAATATTTGGTGATATTTAGAGTAATTGATATCTTACTAATAATTACGAAAAATTGCAAAATGGTAGAGAACTTTTCAGTTTAATCCGCTCTACCCCTACGCAAGAGATTTTATCATTACTAATCAAACATCCTGTATATGATGTTATTCTATTAAAATATTCTGTAATTTATGAATACACATATACTATATACACATATACTATATTTTATAATTAGCAACAAATAATGTTGTATGCATTTATTATAATATTTTTGTTCTTATATAATTGATTCATTTTTTTGTAAAAATTAATAAATTTCAAAGTTTGAGATTATAAATATTAAAAAGAAAATGGCAAGTTTTTTAATATTTGTCATTATTATGACTTTGAGTTTATGGTACTTGAGATCATGTTGAAAGAATCGCAAAATTACCATAAAAATAAAAACATTAACTATTATATAATTATTTAATTAAAAATTTAATTTTTATTTCACGATGTTAGTTGGACGGAATTAAACTTCACGGATTTAATTGGGGTTCGTATTAATTATTTTCTTTTACCATCAAGAATCCTCTGTTCAATCGGACCGGCCGTCGAACCCCAGAGATCACAGAGATACCGCAGGAGATACTTAGTCGACTCGGTCTTGCCAGCTCCCGATTCACCGGATACGATAATGCTTTGAGATTGTTTCAGCACTTTCATATCTCTAAACGCTTTGTCGCCTGCAAACATAAAGCAAATGACTCTATACTCTCGCCGAGAACGAATCAATTAGGGGGGAAAGGGGGGGGGTAAGAGTCATATAGGTGTGTGTACGCGATCACGTACCGATGGCGAAGACGTGCGGTGGCGTTTCACCCAAAGATTTTCCTTGATAACCTTTGATAGTCCGCGGTGAATAGAGATCCTTCACCTCGTAATACGGATTCACAGCTATCAGAATGTTGGCGACGTAAGTCTGAAATTTAACGATGTAACGAGAGATTAAGAATGACAAAAGTGGTCGTCGACCTCAGCATCATCGTAATCACTTACATATATTCTGTCCTTGAAATAACGAGTGCGAATATTATTTAGCAGCGTGGCCTCATTCAGGTACATCAAGGCACCTGGAAGGAGATAATTTAGAGATAAAAAGATGAGTGGGAGAAAAGGATCAGTGAAAGTGCCTTTGCAAAAGAGCGAAAGTCGCGTGAGAAGCGAGCGTGACCGAGCGATCTTAATCTAGCTCTGATATATAAAATAGACGAAACGCACAAATGCGTCACGGTGTGTAGTAATCGGGGGGAGGAATTGCGAATAAATAGCAACGTATCTTTTCACTCCCGTTTTCTTCGCTCTTAAGAAGGTTTTCTACTTTATCGCGTTTTTTAAGAATTTATTGATATTATTTATTTATATTACTTTTAGGAATTTTTTTGGGAAGGGGGATAGAAAAATATTTTTGAAAATTAAATCTCTTTAACATATACATTCGCAGCAAGATCAGTATTGTCTTACTTTTGTTGGCAAAGTCAAAGTTTCTCAGAATTTTTCTTTTCTTGTCTTTCGTTAAAATTACAACGGACAAGTTTTGAGAGAAAATATTTACAATTATCCTCGACATCTTTGGTGTAATCGCCGGCAGGATATACTTCGTCCAGTGGACAGGTGCGTTGCGGATATTTCGGATCGAGGGGCATGATCAAAGCATCCCCGTCCACCATGTCCGTGAATTTCCCGATGATGAAACCCTCCTGAGGGTCACGGACCCACACCTGTTGGTTCTCCATCCCGAGCTTTACTCTAGAACAAACGATTACGAAATGATACATTCTGCGATCTTTTCTTATTTTTACTCTTTAGTCTATGTTTTAGATTCTTCGAGAGAAAGTGCATTAACTAGAACGTTTCGTATAATATAAATCATAATTTTCTAACGTGAAAAGTACAATAAAAATTATTTATGAGAAATGTTATCGCATATGTAGAATATCTTAAGATCATCCGACGATCTCTTTTTGTTGTCTTACAGTTAATTCCTTTAGCTAATTTAAAATTAATATTCTTTCATAAATTAAATTATCGTCAGTAATTTTCAAGCAATTAGCCGTTTAAATTAAAGAATTCTTTTGAGTATTGGAAGAAAATTTTAAATTCTGGTCTGTTCAAATTTATTGTATAATATTATCATTTGAGTCAATATGGTTAAAAGCTCTAAAAATAAAAAAAATTTCACAATAAATCTTATATTAATAAACAAAGTCAAATATCAGAAAAAGTTTTTAATCCTCTGCTGACAATTAGGATCTTTAAAGGCTTCATTGATATTTTGATTGTAAATTTTGATAGATGAATTTAAATCTGTAAAAAAATAAATTAAATATAATTCGACTTCTATGATAATAAAAATTTGTTACTGGAGCTTTAATAAGTATATCAAATTTTTTCAAATTTTTATATATTGTAATTTGAAACAATACAAAATTTGCTGTTTCTTAAAAACTTTTATTTGTTGATGCAAGAGTTAAAATTCATGTTACTGATAAATAAAATAAAATAAAAAATTAAATAAAATATTATTAAGAAAATATAAATTACATTTTAAGTCAAATAAATCCAAACAGATTCGCAAGATTAAATAAGCTTGATTAAGATCTTAATCTAATTTTGATGGAATTCTTTCTACGATGACCTTCGATTTCTTCGCTGCGAGAGAAAATCGATTTCAAATTGAACAAAGTATTTGTAGATAAACGGATATCCGGTAGTTTCGCAGAATTATCCAATACGAAAGCGCAAACTCACGTTGAAATTTGCAACGAGAACGATCAACGCGAACGAGCGAGCTATAAAGATGAACGAATCCATTTGTCATTCTCACTTATACGGAATGTAAATCGCCAATGACAATTTCTGCTGATGCATACACTTTCTAGCCGTGTCTTTCGAAGAAGTTTCCGGCGAATGAATCGTCCATGTCTGACTTCCGGCGCTCTACCACGTATGCTGAATGGAGATTCTTAGCAGTCCCATCAATTCTTGGTTTTATTTTAAGCCGTGTATTACCTATTGGCGAAAGAAGCAACAAAAGTGCTGTGACGATCGATAAGGATTGAAGAAGGATTGGTCGTAGTCTAAACGATAGTTTGACAAACGAAGATCTCTCAGTTTAGCTTTAGATGAAAAAGCTTTAAATGATTCTAATAAATAGCAATCAGCGTGTTATCAGAATATATATGGAAAGAATGATTTTATTGAAATTAAAAAATTTTCTTAAATACAGATTTGAATAATTTTATTAAACCATCAAAATAGTTGTGTATTACGCTTAAGCGTTAATAACAAAGCTGCAAAAAGCATTCTAGCTATTAATTTGAACGTCTCGTATAATTTGATAATCCAAACATTTTGTGTGTGTGTGTGTGTGTGTGTGTGTGTGTGTGTGTGTGTATACACAAAGAATACATTTATAAATCTCATTATGTATCAAATATTTTCTTTGAATAGTAATGATACAAAATGCCTTATAAATTTCTGCAAAATTTCTTTCTTTAATCTTTTAGACTTAAATCAATATTAAAAATATTTTTAATTTCGTTTTCAAACAAAAATTACAGAATTATTAAATTAATTGTGTATTTCATTAAAACATTTTTTTCTTCCATTTTATTTAATTGAGTATTCTGTCTAAAATACTTCGCTAGTATAATTAAAATCGATTATTCTAGAATATTCTATATATACGCAATGATCATCCCGTGACATGTAGGACAATTCTGTGATAATAACGGAAGTAGAAGCTTATCGGTTTGAAAATTGGATGAAATTTGGACTTGCACTTTGATATTAATACTCTTCTTTTTTCCTCAAAAATTGAAATTCTCAATTTATCGCTTATCACAACACGTTATCGAGATAAGCATGACAGAAGGTACGACGAATTCAAAATAATCGCCAAAACCATATAGTGCAGCTGCTCCGTGTATTCTTTTCGCTTCTCTTTCTTAAAATAACGGACGATATCGGATTATGTTTCACCTGTCAAGTATATCTCCTTTGTATCAACATTATTATTTCATAGATTCCTAAGAAATTCTATAATATAAAATATGAAATTATAACGTATCTCTTTCTCGAAGCTCTCGTTTCTAAAATTAATATTTAAAATATTGACTACCCCAGCAAAAATCTATAAATGAAACAAAAATATTGACAACTCATTTCACCTTGTGAAAATTTCAAAAACCTTAGGAAGTTGAAGATTTGTGTCTTTTTCTCAAAATTATTATTCACAAATTGTGTAATGAATACAAAAAATTGTAATTGAACTCCAAATTGTATTTATAAAAAATTTTCGCATAAAAAAAAGTGTAATCATATATTCATTCAAAATTTTGGGTTTTCAAAAAATATTTATTTACAAAAAAACTATGAATATTTAACGAGTATTCATATTCATTCAAACAAAATATAAACTGAAAAAAAGCTCCAATAAGCAATCGTTACCCTTAACTATAACCGGCTATAATTTTGATGACTTTAAGTAAAAAGAAATGAATTTTATTTATTTTTGTCATTGTAATATTCAAATTTTGTGAAGGAAACTTAGAAATTTTAAAAAATATTTTAATACATTTTTTATTTATAAATAATTTATATCTATTTGATAGAACGCTATATACATATTCCAATATAATTCCGATTACGTCACAGTAATGAAATTCATAAACGTGTTATAAGATATCTTGGGTGCGTCGTTCATTATGATGGACATTAAATTCTGAGATATATTATTTATTTTCAATAAAAATATCTTTGTTTAACCTATATGTCTATTATATAGGTAGGTAGTTTCTATAGATTTCTGTTTTCTCTTGCAGGCTTGCAAGCTATAAATGTGCAAATAATGCAGAGTAAAAGTGAATACAAAACGAAAATATTTGTAATCATATTGAAAAAATATTCATTCAAATGGAATGAAAAAGTATTTTATTCGTTTCTTGACGAATAAAAAAGAAGTGTATTCGAATGAGTATTTTCATTCACTTTTTATTCATTTATTCAAATATTAAGTATATATTCACCGGACACACTTTAGAAATTATTATTTACAAATTCCTCAATTTTCTGCCTGTCTTCGCTATCATGCGGGGACAATTTTCTCGATTGCGTAACTCAATCCTCTCGACGATTTTCGAGTTCAGCATGCGCGGCGGACACGCTTCCCGAGGTTGTGCAGGCGGTCGTGCGCGGCGATAAAATCACAGGCACAGAGGTACAAAACTCGTCGTCGTCATCGTCGTTCTGGCGACACGGCCACACCGTGTGTGTTTTCCGGCGTCACCAGGTACGACAATCCGACAGGCAGCCGCGCGCGATCAAAGGTCGTCACGAGCCGCTGCATCTCGCGTTTTACACGTGACAGAATTTCGAAAAAGTTCCCGGTACCCCCATCCCTCGTCGTCGACCATGACACGCTGCACTAAACCTGTCGCATTTGCATACGAGTGCATCTGATATCTATAACATTTTATTAAGAACAAGTAAAAAGCGATTTAAATATATCCGGCTTATTACTTTTATTTATCGTACTAAACCGGTATCTTTCCTTTTGAGTTCAATTTGTTACGCCTTCAAGTGCTCCAGTTTTATTTTTTAAGCTAAATTGATATATAATCTTTCTGTTACATATAAAAGCAGCAAATAGATTGGTAACCCAATCTATAATAGATCCGTTCTTTTTAGCTAAAGTTCTTGCACGGTTCGTCTTTCTTTCTTTTTTCTTTACATTGAAGAGAAAAAGAGAAAAAATGAACCGTGCAAAAAGTTCAATTAAAAGGAATAATATTTTGTAGGCCTAATATTTTGTTATTTTTAACTTCCATGTGTGTCAACATGTAAATCCATCTCTATGTAGTTTCAAAGTAAATATCGCCTATATCTCTTTAAAATCAAGAGAGAGAGAGAGAGAGAGAGAGAAATAAATATAGATAAAGCATTTATTTCCATTCTAGAGCAAACCTTCTAAGAACGTACAAGTAATAACAATAATAATAATTAAGCAGGCAAAGAGAGAGACAGAGTTTTAAGTCTCGCTTAAAGTAACTTTGGTGCAATTCAGCCCTATAGAAATATTACGATTAGGTGTAATTCGACTTTGTAATTATGAATTTAAGTGCCGAAAGGAGCGCGTGACAAAACGTAAAACTCAATACGCAGTTCGGTAGAATAGCTGAATAAAGACTCTCTGAATACCTGCAATTGTTACTTGATATATAACACCGTGTGATTACCGTGTCGAATAGCAGTCGCAACTGCTGGGAATCACGCGCGGTCGATCTGGAAAGCGCGAGAAATTGCCTTGTTCCTTCTGTCGTACTCTCCGCATCCCGTTAGAGATATCGTAACGGTAAAAGCCAGCGGTAAATCCTTGCATCGATCCACAGGACATCGCAGCTACGAGTCGGTGGTGCATGTATTTTGAATCGCGCTAATCCACGGAACCGAATCTCATCTGGTCTACTGATGACGAACAACGGCGACGACGGATATCGAAACGTGACGGCTGTCTGAATTGACTCTACCACGAAACGATGCGATCGAACGAAGCGAACAATGTAGCAACACGTCGCGGCGTCTAAGCATGCTAAGAAGCAATTTTCTGCGTTCCGAGAGATGAGAGGTGCATCGCAAATAGGAAGAAGAAAGAGAGGAAGAGACAGAGAGAGAGAGAGAGAGAGGGGCGAGGAATCGTTCGTATCGGTTCGTTCACCTTCTTCTACATAGCAGAAGAAACCGTAACGTCCAGATGTTGCATCGTTTTTCTCCTTTCCCTCCCGCGTCGTCTCGTTAACCCTTTCCTTTTTCTTCTTTTCCTCTTTTTTTTTTTTTTTTAATTCGCGATACAGCAAGGCGCGGTACTATCGATCCTCCGGCTTTCTCACTCTCGGGCTCGGCGTCTCTTAAGATCGCTTTCGAGCATTGTTCCTCGATCGAGGTGTGGTTCCTCGCGAGGCGCGTTCTCCGCCTTTCGTTCGCGACCTCAGGTTTATAGAGACAATCGTGCTAATGCGCGATCCGAATCTCGATCCGAACGTACTTTGCGTGCGGAGATACCTCGCGCTGACGCGTCGCGCGACAGACCTCTAAATCCATTGAAAGAGCCGGTCGAAAGGGAATGAAAGGGACGTGAGAGGAAATAGGAAACGGCAGGTGGGACTGGCATACGAAACAGGGAGACACGCGTGAGCGCTCATCGAATTTACCATACTGAAACTCGCAGTCAAAATAAAGGAAAAAAAATATATAATCCGTGAATTCTCTCCAAAGTCTTCTACTATTCTTCCAAAAAAAGATAGATACAGATATCTTTAACGTTTTTATTTATTATGACTTCATCAGCGGCATAAGAACAGGAAAAAATAATGGAGGTTTTATTGTAATGAAGGAAGGAAATATCCATCGTTTGTGTTTTTAAATTTATAGTATAGATTAAACATTATATGTAATTTAAAGTTGAAAAATTCTTAAAAAATTGAATAAAAAAACTAATAACAAAAGTTTTAATGAGACTCACATATGTTCCTCTTATAGATTAATCGCGTTAATAAAATTATTTATTTATGTACTATTTAATAATTAGTTATTTAATTATTTATTATTTATTTTGTTACAAAAATAATGCGTTAATTTTATTATACAATCGCAATTGAAAGATTTGCAATCCCGAATCGCAATATTAAAAATGAAATCGATAAGTAGATAGCACGTAATCAGAAACAATAAATATATTATGTAAGTACAGTTCGATGTTTATGAAAATGCATTTATTAAAATATAGTTTATTCTCAAAACCAAATAAGATCATTTCGTTAATCGATAAACTTTCAGCAAATGAGAGATCTAATTATATCAATATATTCGCCGCGCGATAGGTTTCTTGTTTCAATCACGGTAATGTTTCACGTCATTTAACATTAATTAGAACAACCTTCACACTATCACCGTCATCAAGAGCACTTAGTGATTAGATCGAGTACAGTGGGTCGAGCTTTCGGTCCCGCGGTCTGCCATTTGAATCAAGTTCCGCTCAACATTTTATGGCAATTAACGGAGCAGCGCATTTTGTAAAATAATTCAACTATATATCTTCAACTACGCCGAAATATTATCTAGATACATTCTCGATTAATCTCATCATATAATATTACATATTATTAGCTGTTACTGCTAATTTAACTACATATTGTATTATTTCGCTATGTCATCATTAAATAGCATTGGCTACATAATGTGAACATTTTTTCGATCAGTGACGTGACGTGATTCCTTGGAATACATCGCAGACACCATTAGTTTAACAGTACATGTAGACATATACAGCGAGTGCAAAAAGTATTCGTATAGAGAAAATATTTTTTAAAAAAACTTTATTTTTAAAGTGTAAATATTATTCAGCGAGAAATGAGTCATTGAATTGATGTCGAATCGATATCGATATGATAATTTCAATATCAATTTGACGTCGATTCCAAAAAGATGTGTATTAATTATAGAAAATATATCATCTGAAAAAAAATTGAAAATTAAATATTGTATTGTTTGGATACTCAAAAAATATTCGTACATTTGAGAAATTTAGCTTCTAAAATTAGAAATACACGTTTGTTTATGTTAGAACATAATGTATTCATTGTATAAAATTTATTTCTTACAAATAAGACTTTTTTATAACAAATTTCCTTATACGAATACTTTTTGCTCTCACTGTATATGTGTGTTTATCCTGTAAAGCGAGCGGAAATTAATCTTGACAGTATCCGAGGATCGGAATGCAAATTTTTGATGGACGATTTACTGTAAAAGAAAATCGATCAATGCGATGGCTCGGGAACGGCATGATCGGAAGTCGCTACAATTCACATTTAAGTACACATAATCGAGACCACGGATGAGTCATGAGCGTCCTCGATGTCTCTCACGGCTGTTCGCCCACCTATATATACATATATAGGATCAAGCGATTCTTTTTCCGCGGTTGCGTAACGAAATTCACGCCGTATCATACATTCGTTCGTTGAAAGGATCCGCCACTAAATGACAGCGAGGTTCTTCTCGCAAGAGAATCTCAATTCTGTCGATTCACTTTCGCTGTTACTTTTGTTAAAGAGAAACAATAGGGCGACAAACGCTATCTCCAATTTGAATGAGTTTCTTACATGATAAAATGACGGAAAATGTTCCGAAATCATACGAAAGCATATTGTTCCGCATGTGTTCTTTTGTTGCTGAGGTCGGGATAATTTCAACAGCTGACTCGACGTCTCCGGCCAAGTATTACCGCAATGTATAGGAAAAAAAAATATAAAGTACCTTATTTCTCAGATGAAAAATTATACCGAGTTTGAAGACACTTCACATGGAAAGAATAGTTTTGCTGAAATATTTAAAAATTTAGCTAGATAGAGATTTGAAAATAAACTTTGTTGGACTATCAAAATTCATGTACACTGGAAAAAATAATTAAATTTTAATAAATGTTTGAAACATTCTATAAGCCAAATATCTACTAAATGTAAACGTACAGATTTATTTGATGTAAAAACTATTAATTCAACTATTATTTTTTTATTGTGAATAAATATTTATATTATTGTAAATATATGTTTATTTAGTACTATTAAAAAATATATATATTAACTAAAATTTGCAATGATTGCTAGAATATCAAAATTTTTTGCAGCAAAATTATTTATCGTGTTTATATTTTCCACATAAATATTTTCGATAAAATTATTTTCAAATCTGCAACTAGTTAATTATTAAATATATCAGCAAAATCGTTCTCTCCGTGAGAGAATAGATAAATCGCTCGCGAGAGATTTAGAGTGATTATGCGAAGCCAGGTTCGCACGCTAAATGACGTTTTCTCCAGCAGTAACAATTAAGACAAGAATTCCGAGGAATTATAAAATTGGTTTAAGTGTTCTTATTAAGAATCGCAATTAATACGACGTGTGGCACGAATGATTAAACTCGAGAAGAACAACGAAGTTACATCGCGCCCCACAATTATATGACGTTCGATAAGAAATCCGAGATAAAACGTAATTAAGAATTTTGTGACAATTAAAATAACTTTGAAGTAAAAATCGGGACATATAAATATATACGTACATGTAGAAAATTAAGTGCAAAACGCTTTAAATAATAACGTCACTCACAATACATTGCGATGTATGATTCATTATATATCAGACTTATCTGAAATAAAACCTGTTCACCCAATCGTTATCATTTGTATCGTTATCTCTCTCAGACTTAAGGTGATCGTTTTCGTAATTCTCTTCCTTTTTTTCGTCGAAAGAGACGCCATTGTGAAAACGTAGAAAACCGGCAGCGGTAATTACGGTTTTGCACAAGTATTCATCCACCCATCTATTTCACAATTGAAACGACGTTTCGCGAGAGCGAGGTGCGCGTATCATCGTATACATATTACGCGTAATTTTTTTTTTAAGAGAACGCGGCCAATTTTTCTCTTTCTCCCCCTTTTTTTCTTTGTCCTCTGTCTAGCTGTCGGATTGTTTTACGAGGTGCACGTAGCCGTTTACGCAGGTTCACACACTAATTCACACAGGCCGCGCCGCGCTTTTGCATTCGCGCATTGCATTGCATTGCATTGCACCTGCGGCGCGCCGCTTCGTTCCACTCTCCTAATCACGGACTAGATAAACCGGCGAGCGTGCAGAAAAAGGAAAAAGAACTTCCAGCAACAATTTTTCATTCCCGCTTCGGCTCTCGCGCCACCGTAAAACAGACATACGGTAATACATTACGTAAAACCTATACGCGTCCGTACTTCTGAATTGTTTGCCCCGCTGATTTATTGAATGATAAACGACGAATGTGTGAATGTTTCTTTTCCTCTATTAAATCCGTAATCTTTTGCAAACAGGACAACTTTTAAAATAGATAAATATAATACATCATGGCTTTCTTCATAGCGCGAATTTGTTTTCACGTCTCCGAAACTGGAAAGTGGAGCTTGAATTCTATTCAAAAATTTATTGGAAATTAAAACAGATAAAGAGAATAATATAAATAAATATAAGAGAATGATATCCTATACTGTTTGCATTTTAGGAAGTTATTAGTTCTTCAAACTCCTTTTTCATCGTTAATACAAGTTCTCCGATTCATTCGCCCTCGATCTTGTTGTTCTTATTATACTTTCAAAGTCCCCCGGCTGATCAAAACATTGAGCATATACTTACGACGCATTACATGAAGATTATACTCGGATTACACCTGTTGAAAACAATAATTCGTGCTCGAGTAACGATAACTCGAGGATCGGCTTATCGCTACTCGGCGGAGCGCGCGGTCGCGCTCCGAAAAGTTTCGCGAAAATTCGCGGGTAGAATTTTCGCAAACAGTTCGCAGGGCAGATTTACGGAAAACGGTTTTACTTACCGTCTCGCCGTGCGAGGACAGTCAGCCGGCCGGAGCGAAACTATAACTTGCGAACGGCACAAAATTCCACATGCAACTGTCGGCGTGCTGTCGGCGTGTGGCGTGTCGACTCGGCGCGGCTTCGGACTGTTCGGAGCGACGAGCCCGCTTCGTCCGCTCGGCGATCCACGGCTGTTTCCGCCGATGCCACGCGGCAAACAGCGATCGTACCACCGTCGCTGTCGCTCGCATCAGCGATACCCCCGTCCACCCCCGTCCACCCCCGTCTAGAGATGATCTTGAAACACGGAATGATAAGAGGTCTGTTCTTTTTAGCTGAACTTCTCGCACGGTTCATCTTTCTTCCTTTTCCCTCCACGTTGGAGAGAAAAAGAGAAAAGGTGAACTGTACAAGAACTTTAGAAACTGAACCGAGAGATTCAAGGCGCGCAAATGAAATGAATTCTCGGATGCAGAGAGAGATTGAATTGTTCAAGATTTGAAATAATTATATATCTGAAATTATGTAGATCATTTTCGTGGTAGTCGTTGGTACCAGCGATGTCCCAAGCTTAAAATCAGTTGGAGAACGCGGATTAACGTTGAATGAAACGCATTTGTGACCAAACACTATTAAATTTGTAATCTACAATTTAAAGTGAAAAATAATATTATATAAAAATAATTTTTATAATTCATACTTAAATACTTTTTTGTATGTATATATTTTGATATGATTGCTGATTTACAAGATATATTTTTAGAGACAAAGATTTTTTAAATACTTAATACGTACATATGTAGTAAAATTTTATCATTGTATAAAATAATGATTTGTATTACAAACGTGATATGATTATCTAATTTTTTACTTTATTCATTTATTAGACAGACTAAAGCTGCGTTCTATTTGACGCTCGTAGCGCTATTTGTTTAACATTTGATAAACAAGACTGAAAGTATTCTAAGAGCGCTATGAGCGCTTTAATGGAACGCAACCTAATATATCTGTAATAGATTGTTATATCTAATATTACATTTATAAAATCGTTTATTATAACACAACAGAAATAGATTATCATGTTAATGTACAGTATACTTTGCTAACTTTTGAATTTATATTTTGTTGACTATAAACGTGACGGTGACAGTTATCAACAGCATGCCAATTTATCGAGTGTTGGTATAAATATAACAATTGTAATTTTAGAAAATTTGAAAAATATTTAAAAAATATAATTCAACATGAGATTAGTCTCTTTCTATATTTATCCAATTTTTAAACATTGAATGTTTTTTAACATTTTATTTTTTTACTCTGTTTAATAATCGATAGGTAAATTATCGATACTGTAGATATATATAAATTATTAAGATCATCAATATTTCATTCCTACAGCAATGTAATTATATAATAATTATATATAGTTATATATTGAACACATATAATTTTATCATTACTTTGTCTACATGTAACGTTGGAAAGCATACAAGACAATATAAGTCGGTTCTTTTCCTTGACATTTGATAATGATTTATTCACTGCGTAAATAGATTGCATTGATATTAATCAACATCTTCGTCAAGAAAAATTGGATCAGAAAGAGACGTGTTTGAAACAAACATCCGGTAGTTCAAAGACGCTATAAATAATAATACGAGAAAGTCGTAAATGCAGATCTCTGAAGTGCATACGCAATAAAGAGGCGAACAAATATCGTTACCGGCAATCGAGCAACACCGAGCTCGTGTTATAAGCGCTTCTGTTCTTCCTGTATTACTTACTACTTTAGACACCTGCCAATTGAAAAGATAAAACACGTAATAGAATGATTTATTGCATACATTTTATTTTCGATATTTTTAAACTTTATTTCCTGAATATTACGACTGGTCGTAAATAAGATTTATCCTCTTTTTCTTTGCTCTTTCAATTATATTATTTAATTAAAAAATCTCGAGCTTATTTGTTTTCGAAATTACAATAAAGTTCAAGTTTCGAGTCACGAAAATTAAAGAGTCTCAAAAATAGACAAAGTATCAGGAGAATATGATCGGCAACGAGATGGCACTGTCTAAGGTTCCAAGAGATCTCCATTGCGTAGTTGATATGTTTACCTTCTTTATTTATCTGTACAATTATCATAACTTTCAATACATTTTCTGCATGTGCATTTAAGGCATTTCTTTGTATTTAAAAAAAATTACTTTATTTAATCCAAAATACATATCCATGTTCGTAAAAAAAAAAAAAAAAAAAAAAAAAAACCAGTACTGTTCATCATTATCTCAATTTTATAAATGAATCATACTTTATACAATTTAGTATGCACGAATTTAATGATGTAGTCATAATCAGCGGTAATCCCGCTTACGATTTATTTGCATCAAACAGGATAATTTTATTTTTTCGCGTTTTTCATTACTTTTTTATTTAAATTTTTTTTACAATTCAAATAGGTACTAATCAAACGAATACCATAAATTCCTTCAAAAGCTTTTATAAGCTGAAAAGAAATCTTATTTTAGGCAGGGATCTCATTGTGATATTATGCAATTAGATTTCAAGTTAGTCAAACATCGAAATAGTTCCGGCTAGCAACAAGGAAAATTTAATAGCCGCAATTAGAAATCTAATTATATGCATTAGCTAAAAACAAGGCTATATTTTCAAATCAAGATAGTTATGATATCGAGACTTGGGCAAGAAAAATAGATTCGCGGATCACAATCTTTGTTTTTCATATTGACGTGATTAATATTTAAAAAGAAACATTTTATCTCTGGCCATCATAATTGTAGATAATATAAAAGCACAGTATAAATTAATTATCATAGTATCAAACAAGTGTATTATTTGACAAGCGATCAAAATAATATTTACGAAATCGAAGTAGCGCGATAAAATAATAAATAGTTTACTGACATTGAACTTTTGCAATTTCATGATTTTCGCAATCCCATCGAACGGACAGCGCGATTTCGCGAACTCGCGCAACTCAGTTTCCTCAACGTTGCAGGTGAAAGTTAAATACCTGAAACAGAATTTCATGTTGGTCATAGCGAACGGAAGTTCTTAAAAATATTGAAGACTACTGATGAAATTGTTTATCAGTTCTACACACATCATATTCCCATTAATAGTGCCTTTCTTGCGGAAATATATTGATATAAAATTGAGTTAACAATCAAGCAAGATTAAAGCACTTCAAGGAAAACTTCATCAAAGAAAACTTGAACATTCAATGATCTCCCTCAGAAAATAAAATTTTTTAACGTAGTATAAAAAGGAACTGTAATATAATTTTTCAAACATATATTTTTTCAAAGAAATTCTTATTTTCATTTTAAACATTTAGATTTTAGATAAAATGCATTTTTTTCGCAAAACTATAAAGAACTGTAAAAAGAGGATAGTTTACATGAAATATATATTTGTTTATTTCAAGATAAAAAATTAAACTTAACTTAAAATAAAAGAATAACAGAAGTGACTCATACTCGTTAGAATTCGTAAAAAAAAAAAGTGTAACAAAGCGCATTGTGTAAAAGCGAATGTTTCTTTATGAATTCTAAAGATGGTCACATCTTCTCAGTCATCGTCAGTTGTAATTTAAATGATATCGAGAATGCATACGGCGTTGCTTTTTCGGTATTCTTTTTTTGTTGCGTACATTTATAGACAGTGCAAAAGTAATGACGATTAAATTGTCGTTCGGTCGCCTTTCATCAAGATCTGTTGCAAATGATTCACGATCTTTTTTCGCAAGATGTGTAAACCAATTATATTTTAACGTTTAATTTATTTCGTTATACACATTAAATAAAAGCACATCAGGTATGTACACGATGATGATGCACTTGTTCTGCGTCGTACAAATCGGTAGATGTTTTCTGATGTGATTACGTCAGATATTCAAATTCGACGTAATCATGTTCAAAGAATAGAAAAAAACTATATATGGGAATATCGCAGGAGCCAACAAAGATTCCGACACTTCTAATGAATCTACATGAAACGAGTGATGAATTAATAGAAGAAGCGACAAAAATTCGTTTTGTAAACTTTCAAAATAGCTTTATTTAAAATATAAACATGATAATCTGCTCGTTATTGAAACTAGTTTCGCTTAATTTTAATGTATTTTAAATATATATTAAATTATATTATTATATTTTTAACATCTTATTTTATTCGCTCGTCTTTAGCCAAATTTTAATATAATTGATTTTGTATTATATATCTTTATTTACTTTTAATTTAATTGAACGATTGAATATAAAAAAGCCAAGATTTTTAAAACTGATTCTTAACTCTCGAAAGTGATTATCTAATTCTATGTATTCTAGAATAAAGTAAAGAAATATCTTCCCATATTTCAATTCATTTTTTTTCTTTACGGAAATATCCTGTTTCAGCAAAAAAAATGAGTGACATGTTGACGTAATAGATATTTCAAGGCTACAACGCAGAAAAGAAAATATTTAACGATAAATAATTTGAAACAGAAAAGCAATGAGGCCAGCAACTGAAATAAGCAGGAAATATTTGTACCGGTTAAACTGAAAACACTTGCAATTCTGGATGAAAGAACAAAATAATTTACGATTAATATAACGCGTCAATTTATGTTATTTTTTTTCGCTATCTTTTAGTATTATTCGATATTTTTAACAATTAAAAAAAATGATAAAATAGAATTTAACTCAATTGCTTCATGTCTGTTAATTATTCATGCATATTACCATGTTGATTTAAATCACACCAATTTAAATTTATTTTTAATTAACAATGTAAGTACGCATAAGTACGTGTGCCGTGAGCAAAATAAACAACTTTTACTTTATATATAACTTTTACTTAATAATTTCCGAACGCAGAAATTATGTAAAAATGATACGAGCGAATTACAAAAATAATCTTTATTCGGTTATCTTCTACACATTGCATAGTAAATAACATTGATAAGCGGGTATCTTAATTAAATACACGCCCCTTGTCGTGCAATTAGAATGTTATTTTTAGTTTACAGAGCATAAAATTTCTTTTCTCATACATACGAAATTCTGCGAAAGCACGACGGGAGTTTCCCTTCATCGGGGGATTCTCGCGGAAGAATAGATAACGTGGAGAATCCGTGAAATAATTGTATACCACGGCATCATCCGGTATTCCGGTCGATTATTCGATAATAGTCGACTGCATTCTGGACTACAGACTACTAGGATGTTCTCTGTCGAGTTCCCACCCCCCTCCCCTCTCCTCTTTTCCTTGATCACGTGTTGTGTGCGTCATATACGTAATTGGAAACGCAAATTCATGCTCTCGAATTAAGGGTCACTTCGTATAATTTCGATTAATATTAATCGATGTTAACTGAGAATTCGTATAATTGCTAACAAGCTTGCGTTAAGGCTCCTGACAAGTTGTGAGTAGTTATCACAGCCATATTGAATTGTGACATCAGAAGCAAGAAATGACACGTTAATTTTTATTATGTGTTACTTTAAATAAAGACAATTTAGAACAAAATGATGAAATTCCTTTAAAACATTTGTAAAAATAGACGAAAACTATGCTTATCCTCCTTAACAGTCAGTAGATATAATGATAAAAAGTGATGAAAAGGCATGAAGTTTATGTAATAGATTTTTATGCAATAGTCGCGCAAGCGCAATTTATTTTTACTTAGATGTGCCTTTTATCATTATTTGCTAATTTTTTTTACTGATATATATATATATATAACTGAAATGCAGATAATCTTATTGTAGATATATCTTAAATATATTATTAGGTGTTGGAATTAATTCGTAGCGTTTTTAATGAAAGAATGTTATTTATTTCACATGAGCATTAAAAAATACATTAATGAAAGTACTTCCCATCACTTGTAAAACGCTACGAATTAATTCCAACACCTAATATGTTTTTTATTTATTATCTTATTTATTATATTAAGGATCAAAATCCGATTCTGCAGCAGGCTTTATAAAACAAAAAAAGTCTTGTAGTGAAATATTTGATCTGTTTTCCTGCATTAGATTATTCTAGAACTCTCTTTCTCGCTTTAGACAAATATCTATCTTACTTTAAGTTTCAAAAGTGTACATTTTCAGTTCAGTCACAGAAAACAGACCTATTATACGATACAAAATATGATTCCTCGCGACTATACCTGCATCGTGAGAGCAACAGATCATTTTATTTATTATAATATTTATTATAATATTTTTAAGAGCAAAATTACAAAATCTGGATCTTTAGGCTTCGTAAAACATTAGTCAAAACAACAAGTTTCAAAATATGACAAAATATTTCTTCTGTAAGACAATATACGAATATAGAATAGAGATATGTATCTGCACTGCAAATGAGGTGTAAATGAGTTTTCTCATTACTCCTGCCGACCCTTAATCATCGAGTAGAATTAATCGATGTTGGTCGAAAGTCCTCCTCTGCTTTTCCCCACCACAAGGTAATCCTGAATGGCGCCCGACGGAGAATCCTCTGATGCTTCATTCCTCGCTCGTGCATTCCACCCGACTCGGTGTGATGCCTCACAGTGATCCCTTCTGCTGGTACCTCTTTAAAGTCACCGACACGTCTTCGGCGTCACTACTCCGTGTCCGGCATCGTCACAGATCAGATCAACCGATGGTCCATCCGTGTCTCGACTACGCCCAGCATATCCTCCTCTATTATCGCGAAAACTATAAACATTTATAAAATTATCTTGACAATCGTTATCGGGAATTACAAGTAAGATATTTTCTTTTTCTGCGAGTGTGTTAATTCAAGGTGAATCTTGACAACAACGATTCATATCTCTAGACACATCTATTGACAATCTGTCATTTCATCGACACATATCTCGTCTATCAAACATCATTTACAGCGATTCGACCAATTATTACCTCAATTATATGTAACGTTCTACAATGACATTCGTTCTTCGTTCTTCGTTGATGTGATTAGCATGTTTGATCAGCATTTTGTGATCAGTGTTCAGTTTCTATCGACGCATTCCTGGGATTGATTTGTCGGACTAGTGGAATTTCACTGGAAAACGACGCGGTATTCGTCTTTTTTGTTGAGAAGGCTGTAACTTAAAACTTACTTAACTTGAAAGATTCAGGTAAGAAAACAGATCAAAGTAGTAGGAAAAAGTTTTCCCTACCTAATTCGATGTGCATGTATCCTCTATATTGTAAAGGAATCAATGTATATATATCCTCTATATTGTAAAGGAATCCTCAGTCCTTTCAGGTAGCCATCCTTTAGATTTATTAGGTGTTGGAATTAATTCGTAGCGTTTTACAAGTGATGGGAAGTACTTTCATTAATGTATTTTTTAATGCTCATGTGAAATAAATAACATTCTTTCATTAAAAAACGCTACGAATTAATTCCAACACCTAATATTTATTTTTCAAAATTTAATTTAATTTTTTATTTTAATAATATTATTTTCCTTTCTAAAATTCCTTTCTAATTAACATTCCAATGTTTAATGTACTAATGAACGAATTTTTACAGAAATAATCAATATATTTTATGCAAGAGTAATATTAGCCAAAATAGAACAACAAAACAAAATCATAATATCATAAAGATAACGCCCAAATAAATTGTAATTGATTGAAAAGTGACTTTTAACAATCAAATTTGCAGCTATTTTAACGTTCTTTTCTTCTTTTGATGTTATGATGACTTGTGCTTTACTTGAGTTATCTCAGGTATAGGAAAATTTCAGAAATTAATATACAGATTTCTAACACACAAACTAGTTTGGAAATATTTCGAAATAAAAACATAAAATTTTCAGGTTTGCTCTTTATTTTCTCTAAGAAAACATGATCACCGTATTCATCGTATTATGTTCACAAATAATCAGATTAGAAAAAAAAATTATTTTATGAAGTTTCTGAAATCGGCTTTAAAGCAATTTAACAAACGTTAAATTCTTTCTGTTTGAATATTTAATGAATAATATTCTCGTTGAAACAAATTGGAAATTTAATTATTAATTAAATATGGAATACTTTTTATTTCATTAATTAAATATGGAATAAATAAATAAAAATTATGAAAAAATTACATATTATTTTATATCACATTTAAAAATAAAGTTTATGTCTGGATCAAAAGTTATTTTGAATAAAAAGTAATATTTTTTAAATCTATTTTCTAATAGAAATGTATGGAAATGCATTATACATTAGTGACAAAAATCTCAATTTTTTAAAATATAAATACTTTAAAGTATACTTAAAGTATAATTAAAGTATTTAAAATTTATGTAAAGATATGTTGCTATGTAATAATTAGTTGTCCTAAATAAACAAAATATTTATTTGTTCTAAATCTTGTAATTAAGCGGTGAATTGCAATAAAACTTTATGTGAGTTATTTAAAAAATTTAAAGTATTTATACGAAAACATTTAGATTTTTGTTATTATTTTTAAAATTTTAGTTTATAATAATAAAAATAATAAGTAAATAACTATAAATAAAAGTATCTGTGAAAATGTGTTGTTTAATAAAAAATAGAATGTTATAAACACAACTTTCATATATTTATAATTTGTTTAAACTATAAATTTAACATATGGATTATATACATTTATCGTACCTTCTTGACTTATCATAGCTTGCTTGTACTCTTCTTAACTTATTGTTAGAATGAAGCTAAGATGCATTAAAACGACGATTAAGTGTTATTAGCATTCTATTATACTAATTACACAAATAAATATTTTTTTGCCTTAAACACTACAAAACAAGGTTTTTCTTAAAAAAAAGTCTTAGATGGTTGAATGCTGAAAACGATCATAAGTCAATTTTATCAACATGTTAAGTTTCCAAAATAATTGATTTAATCAGTTTAATGTTGCAAAAATGACTTTTTTGTAATATTTAACATTTTTTTCTAAATAAGATTAACATTGAAATTCTGATTAAAAATTATGAATGTGTTGTATTCATCTCTTATAAAATATATTTTTAAAAATTTTAATATTTCATTTTTAGCCATGTACTATATAGTTTAAATTTTAAATATAGAATTTTTCCAAGATAGTAATTTTTCAGCTGTGACCATGAAATTATATATACTTATAATTTCAAGTTTGTTATCGGTATAACTTTTATCGTATAACTTTATCTGAAACTATGTAACTTTTAAAATTTTATCTGAAACCGTATTTTCAAATCTTGTTCCTTTCAAAATATTCTAAGTAGACAATTAAAATGAGACACTCTGTGTGTTTATATATATATATATATATATATATATATATATATATATACACACACACACACACAAATTCATATTTATACATTTAGCGACATTTGCCGCAATAAATTAATAAGATAATTCAAAGGATGCCACAAAAGAAAAGATGCCACTTTGTTTATAGTTTCTTTATAAAACGCACGTTGGTCATACATGATTGTGCAAAAACATATGGTAAACAGTTACACAGTTGTCGGCAGAGATGAATATGTTCGTACCAATGTCATTCTTAGAAAAGACAATACGAAATACGAAAAGGTCATGAAACATGCTCTTTGTAATATTGATATGCTAGTAGCTAAGATCTATACTTCGATGCTTATTGTAAAACTGGGCAAATGATATAATGGGGGTTTTGATCAGTGTTTCCTGGCGGTCATGTGGCTGATATAAATTATAATTTATAAAAATTGCAATTAAATATTCCTCTTATACTTGGGGATAAGATGACAGTAAATACAAAACAATTTTTCCTACTTGAAACCGTCATTAAAACGATTTTTTGAATTAAAATTTTGGATGCTATATAATTCGAAATATTTTAAGTTAATGAAATGCTGTTTAAATGAATAAAAGTATGTATCCAACTTACTTCCTAAATTACTCTCTTTCATATTGCCTCAATTTATGTTTTATCGTATTTTTATATGTTTTTACAACTTAAACTCTTGATTATGGACTGTAAATAAGTAAAATATGTAAGTTTACATTACATTGCAAGTTTGCATTACATTATTTAATTGTTTGTGACATCTTCTCTCCCATAGCAGGTGACATTCTTATTCATATATATGTAGAGGCAGATTTAATATTTTTTCGTAATTTAATTCAATAACATTAAGAAGTTATTCAAAAATAAAGGTTTAAGTGTGGCATCTTCCCCCTTTATTATGTATCAATAATCACAAACTAGAAGTTATAAATAGGTATGACTTCATCGTCATAGGCAGAAAATTTATTATCTTAGAAAACTCTATGTTTAAATTCTTCACAGCTAAAAATAAAATATTGAAATAAAAAAAATGCATTTTATAAGAAATGAACAATATACATCCATGACTTTTGATCAGAATGTAAAGACATTCCTTTTTACAAAAAAAAAATGTCAAATATTGCAAGAAAAATGCTATTTTTAGCATATTAAAGGTCAATTATTTCGAAATATGATGTGCTAATGAAATTTGACTCGACATTGCTTTCAGCATTCAAAAATCTATCAGTATCAGGCTACTCTTCATCCTGATGAAGTGACTTGCAACGTTCATGAAACGTTGATATATCAAGAACGGATATATTATAAATATAATTCGCGAAACAGTCTCTATATAAAAAGTACTCGTGGAACTTCAAAAATATTATCCATAAAAATCTGTAAGGAACACCTTGATTGGTAAAAAGTAATAAAAAAAAATATTTTTTGTAAATCATGCTGACACTATGTATCGCATATTAAGTAATGTATTTACGCGTGTTCTACTTACTGAATATGACTCATGAATCTTATTTCAGTTCCCTTGCACACGGGAAAATTCTGTTTCCCGAAATTCTGTTAGAAACGAACGAGGATAATTGTAGCTAAAAGTGAAAATATTTTTTTTTTTCTTGTACTTTAGAAGGAAAGTCATATTTAAGTCATATTTTAGTTATAACGTCATATTTTCAATTTTGATTTTTTAGTATAAAAAATATGAAACTTTTTATTTTAATAAGGAACTCTGTAGAACTGTGAAAAGTGCTACTGCAATTGTTATTTTTTTTTTATATTAATAGAACGGCGTGCTAACTACACAATTCAAATTTATGTGGACCTGTGAAGTCAATTCATATTTTATTAATACATAAAAAATTGATGATAATTCTAATAGTATTTTTCATAGTCTTCTAGTTTCTTATAAAAATAAAAAAAGAGTTTCCGCATTTATTATAATAAAAAACCAAAATTGAAAAAGTAGCAGCCGGAACTCTGTTTAAAAATGATTGTAGAATTCTGCTAGAACTAACAAGAAATGTCGCTGAAATTGCGATAAATTAATGACACGACACTTTTTTTCAAGTGCCGTGATGTCTTGTATATTTCAAATCTATTAAAATTAATAATTATTAAGATTTTGTTTTCATATTATATGTATTAATACCTACAACTCAAGTACAAATGGGAATTGTAAAACATAGATACTCTAAAATTCTGAATATCTTTCCAAAGCGGAAAGAGACGCTAAATGTTTTTTAAAAATTTTTTATCAATACATGTATTGATAAATACATATAATAAATGGTAAAATAAACTCGTTCTCTCTTCCTAATTTTAGAAACAAGCAACGAAAATTCAATTCAGATAATAAAAAACAGAATTTTTATACA
Organism: Acromyrmex echinatior; assembly: GCF_024713525.1. NCBI lineage: Eukaryota > Metazoa > Arthropoda > Insecta > Hymenoptera > Formicidae > Acromyrmex > Acromyrmex echinatior. The sequence continues at coordinate 1,283,049 of NC_141869.1, forward strand.
GTTTTTCCACTTTTCCTCGTACAAGGGGAATTCCCCGTGTTTACGGGAACATCCGGCCGGAGAAATGCTAATGCAAAGATACGTGCAATGCTTTTTCATTGCATTTGATATCGTATAATAGGCTGGATCGCCGCATCAGCACTTAGAAGTTGTCACGTTTTATATATATATATATATATATAAATCTATATATTCTATATCTAATATATATATACGGTATTTCAAACAATTATATAACTTAATCGTAAGAAAATTTGAAAGTTATGTTTGCATCAAGATTGTCTGAAGATAATTAATAACTTAATTAGTGACTAATGTGGCTATTACGATTCAAAGTATATTAATATTAATAAAGTTGATAATATTATTCAACACATAATTAATAGTAAAAATAATTTTAGTAATAAAATCTTCCGAACATCAGGTAAATAAATTTACCGATCCGTTATCTTCTATTTTGAATGATATTCACTTATGTAGATAAAGTGAGAGATGCGAATTCGCGATTCGGATATCAATAAGGCATTGATCGGAAGTACATATAACTGCGTTATATATACGATGTTATGACGCATAATCGACCGACATATGTATTTACACGTAAGAGGCTCTTGCGCAATTGCGTAATCATACGTAGAAATATCATCAATATCATGATAGTATCAGCTGTTTAAATATGGATTAAAAGGCAATCGCAGAAAGAGAGTGGAGGGAAAAAAACACTTGACGAACTCCCCGAGGTGTGGAAATGTACTCATAGATAAAGAATAATTGAGAAGCTTTTTAATTTAATAATAAGTAAACAGTGTGAGAAAATTGTTTTTCGCGATAATTTCCAACGAATTGAATCTTTGACGAGAATTTTTTCCGGTGTTTTTAATGTCCGATTTAATTTTAAAATTCACATTATAATAATAGACAGAAAATATAAAAAACAGCTTGAGACGAATTCCTTATTTTTTCCAGGATAAGCGATCGGTTGCTCGCAATCGATCTCCTCGAACGTTTACCTTGAACGACACAGAAATCTCTCCCCCCCGTCCCGGTAACTTTTGACTTTTTTTATCTACCAGAGGGTCACGTCGCACTGCACTTTCACTGCATTCGATACCTCGGTGCCTAGCACTGCCGCACATTTCAAAGGCCGTTACTTCTCGCGGCGTTCTCGCGTTGTTCGCGTCGATTGCATGAGTCGAGTCGACTAACGATCACCGTTAAATCGCGCCACTAAATCGGCACGAGCGGGAAAGATCGGCGCAGTATGATTCCCGAGTCGGATTCCCACGTCCCGAGAGAGCTTTTCGCAACAATTTCCTTTCGCTTCTCTTCAAAAAAAAGATACACCGTCGATACGTCGATCGACATCATCGCGTGAACGCCGGTCGATTTGCTACTCGTAAAGGAATGCATGAAAACCAAAACGATCGGACAGATTAAGATAACGATTTCGAAATTACGAACCAATGAATTAAAATAAAGGAAACGTATATCTGCATCAATTTTTCTATAAATTTATACTGTACATTGATACTTATATACGCTTTTATAAAAGCATATGTAAAGGCAACTTATCTTTAGTTCTACTCTTAAACCTTCTCTTTTGTCTTCATCTGAGGCATGCCTGTGGAAGAATAAAGACAATAGAATATAGCCTATCCTTTAGTCTTGTCACGCATTCTCTCATATGAAAGCGTAGTCTATCTATGTATAGAAGTCTATGAATTTTTCTCTTTCTTTTCTTTTTTTTTTTCAGCTACAATACTATGTATCGTCATCCGATCGTCACAGGGTAAGGCACCGTCCTTCACTGAGAGAAAAATGTTTCGCATTTGTGACTATAATTACAATAGATGGTAAAATAATCATGATTAGGAGCTTCCTTTTTAAAAATTATACTTTAAATTGTGATAAAATATTAGTACAGTAAACTATAAAGATATAAATGGCAAATAAAATAAATATTCTTATTCAATAAATGTACTCGCAATTATAGTGAATATAACTATTTTCTTAAATTCACTTTCTATTTACGTGGTAATGATAATTAAAATATGTGTTAAGAAAAAGATTTTCAAGCAGTATGTGTGTGTGATTATTATTAACAGCATAATTAACTATTGTATATTTGCGTAGATATAAAACAACTATGTAAATATATAGTTGTTCCAAAAATGACTATGAATCATAATTAAATTATGGTAATTGCAATTTTTTTCATTTTTTCTCTGCGTTCGCGATTTTTCCTCATCTTTCAACTACGGACGATTATTATCGTTTTCTTTTTCTTTACACAAAAACGTATATATCCCATAATCGTGCACATGCACTGAAGTATGAATGTATACGTATGTATGTAGCTATGTAGAAATCTTTATATACATATCAATGCCTGTTGCTCTGTTGGTGGGTCCGTTTCCAGTTTCCATCCGCGGGTGCCTTATCGCTCGTCGACGTGACGATAGTGAAGAGATCGGAAGACGATACAACCGAATGGCATACCGTATATATATGACCGGTGGAAAAAACAGACGATTAGTAATGCGTCAACTTTCGTGATTATATATGGTGTAGCAAACGTGTGTCGCTTGCTAGACGCCGTACTTGGAAAAGGATAAATTAATGTGCTATCATAAGAGAAAAAGTCTATAAAAGAGTTTTTAAAAAAAGGTAAAAACGACGAAGCGAACATTGATTTATTTGGTATAATCTATTTGTAATCAGCAATTTTTTGTTATCAGACACATTTTTGCAGCGTAATTTTCTGTCACAATTACAATATATCTTGAAAAGTAATAATACAATCATATCTGTCATTTAGAAAAAAATTGTCTTTGTGTGATAACTGATAATTAATATAAAGAATAAATATAAAGTATATATGTATGTATGTATATATATATATATATATATATATATATACACATATACATTTATATATTTATATATATACACACATACACACTACTTATTGTCAACTAATTCTCACACTACTTATTGTTAAAATAATTCATTTTGAGAAGTTAATTACAACTTATATTTTAATTAAATTAGTCTTTCATAATATATTCCAATATTTAACAATAAAATATAATATAATAGTACAATAACTTCGACGCAAGATTTAATGTTGAAGTTTAATGTTTCAGAGATTATAACCTGACAATTTTATTCCAAAGTTCCATGAAACCGAGTCGCCCGTTGATTGAGTTTTTTGATACTGAATTGCATTGCTTTCGTATTCCGATTGCATATTGTTGATGAAATCTAATTTTAAAAATTAAGATACATATTTTAAATCAAACAAATTTTTAGCATTTTGAATATATTTGCACTAAATTAAAAAAAGATATCATATAATTCGTTTTAGACAAGTTACGCCGAGATATTAAAGCTATTTAAATTTCTAATTAACACAACAAAATAAGATTATCTATCATATATATATTATCAAGAGAATATATGTATTAACGAGATAACATTTATTGCTTTCTTTTATGATATGAGATATGTATCAAAGATAAGGAAAAGTAATGTGAGAATTAAAAATAATTTTCCTGAAAAGTTCTTTTGCGTTAATTTCTTTAAAAATGAAACCATGGGAGTTTAATTATACTTGAGTTAACCCATTAAGGCCCATGATTAGACCAATAAGATTAAAAGAACAACAATTGGAAATAGAATCCGAGCATGAAAAATATTTCCGACACATAATAGAAAGTACATTAAATAACAACTCTGCAATTGTTCTGCAGTTATAATCTTTGTAATTATTCTTTTGTTAACTTTACTACTCTAATCATAAGCAGGAACAAGTTTTAATAATTTGTAATATTTATTACTTTTTCTTGCATAAAGGAGAATGATTTAAAAAAAGTTACAAGAATTTCTTTTATAATTCTTTTAAAATAAATTTCTTTTATAATTCTTTTAAAATAAATTCCGTCTATAGTCAATATTTAATAATTCGTTTATTATTAACAATTAGTTATAAACCTAATTTTTATAATGTTATTTTATATTTCATGCTCCAATTCTATTACAAATATTTTTTTTGATAATCTTGCCATGGAGTTCAATAAGTTAATATACAGAGCTTTTTATAAAACGATTTATAATAAAACGATTTATTATTAATTTAAACGTATTCTCTCAGACGAAAAATTCTTGCAAAATGCTATGTTCAAAAATTATAGTACTTTTATAAACAATAAGATAGGAAACAAGACCGTTAATATTAAATAACATTACAATCCGAAGCGCCACTACGGTCTAAGTATTAAGATGTTGAACTAATATATATATTATTCAAACGAATGAATTAATTTCAGAAATAATAATTACGTGTCGATATGGTTGTCGATATTAACGCAATAAATCTGAAATGTAATACTCCCCCCAAAATTTCTCGCAATAAGTTTATTACAGTTTTTTAAGATTAATTTGGGGAATTTTGGGGGGAGTATTACATTTCAGATTTATTGCGTTAATATCGACAACCATATCGACACGTAATTATTATTTCTGAAATTAATTCATTCGTTTGAATAATATATATATTAGTTCAACATCTTAATACTTAGACCGTAGTGGCGCTTCGGATTGTAATGTTATTTAATATTAACGGTCTTGTTTCCTATCTTATTGTTTATAAACGCGCGCTGAAATAATGCGTTACTCTCGAGACATATCGGTTATTGCGAAAAATTATTGCTAAGGTCTCGGTAGTCTAAAGGCTCAGGACGCTCGCACGGAATGCAAGAGATCCGGGTTCGACTCCCGGCCGAGGCAATATTTCTCGCAATAAGTTTATTACAGTTTTTTAAGATTAATTTGGGGAATTTTGGGGGGAGTATTACATTTCAGATTTATTGCGTTAATATCGACAACCATATCGACACGTAATTATTATTTCTGAAATTAATTCATTCGTTTGAATAATATATATATTAGTTCAACATCTTAATACTTAGACCGTAGTGGCGCTTCGGATTGTAATGTTATTTTATAGTACTTTTAATTCGACAATAATTATAGTACTTTTAATTCAACATGGTTCCCTTTATTCTTTAATTGACAAACGTAATAGATTAGGATATGCTTTTCGATCATAATATGTGACATGCAGAAATTATATTTATTTTCGTTAAAGAACATTTATCAGAAACACTTATCAAACACAATAGATAATTATTCGATAAAATCAAGAGGTATGAATTTACTATCAATATTGTCGGAAAAACTTGATTCAGAGATTATGAGATCGCTTTGAATAAGATAAATATAATAATAAAACAGTTGAAGAAAGAGGAAATGAGAAAGAGAAGATTAGAGATTAATTTCTTTTAAAATAAATGTATGTAACAACGAGAAACTATATAAAAAGCTTGGATATGTGGAAATTGTCCTGTGAGACGTGAAGAGATAATGTTTCCTTAGTAAAGTTAATATATTGACACAGAATTTCTATGCAGTAATAAAATACCCTGAAGTCGTAAAAAGAGAGATAAAATATATTAAAAATGCGTGAGTAGACGTTTAACTGCTGACTGTAACAAATACCCGCGAGAAATGTCCAGATGAAGATGGGTCGTAAAAAGATTAGGCACGTATTTTCGTAACAAATTCTAAAGAGAATTGCACGTATTTTTATTAAGAAAATACGCAATACAATAGAGCGAAAATATTAAACGGTCGGTTAATTATCATTTATTAGACAATCCAATGTTTTATTAATTCGCAGTCACGTATCTTTAATAGCAAATTTGATTGAATGTACTCAATGCGCTATACTGGTGTACATTAAAACCTTATATAAATTAACGTAAAAATGTGTGTTTAATATAAACATAAAATCCTTAATACATTTTATTGTGCTGTTAAATCAAATCTGTATTTTATGATTAAAAATATTTGTATTTTATTTTAACACGGATTAAATCTCTGTACATTATGTATAACTTTAATATGCACTATAATCCAACCAAATTCATTATAAAATAAATAAGGTAAAAAATTATTTTCACGTTTTCGGTTTGATTAATTATAAATATCGTTGTGTTTGCAGTGACAAAATATTGCACCATGTCGCTAACAGATGCCTTGCTCTTGATGGCGAGACTGAATACGTCGTCTTTTGACGACGAAGAGGAACATTCCTCGGAGAATATGGAAAAGGACGTATTAATTGCTAAAGCCGTTACCATGGTAGTTTTATGTATTGTCAGCACGATCATGGGCATAGTACCGATGTTTTTGGCTAAATGGTTAAAGTGGGACATGAGCGGTCAAAACTCCAGGTAAAGATATCAAGCATTTTAAGCAACAGCGCATGACTTTAATATAATCGTACAAATCATGACAAGAATATTTTTTTATCATAATAATTCTCAAGAGCATTCTTACTCCTTATTAGAGTGTTTGTCAACACTCGAAGGGACCTACAGTTTAATCCGAATGGCGAATGCGAAAAATCGCGTATATGAGGTGCAGGTGGGATCGAATCCACAGATCACGAGTCGATGTGATCCTATCTCTTCTGCATATATCTATTGATATATATCTATTGATATATGGAACTTACTGTTGTTAACGCTATCAGTTGTACTAATCAGAAAAAGTTGTGACATAGAGACTCTCGGTGGTTCGTCATTGCCTTTCAAAAAGTGCTCTGGATGGATTTGAACCCGGATGTTTGGTTCTCACAGAGAGCAGCCACGCAACTCTCTCTGCCACAATCGCTAATGAGTTACATGACAATAATCTTGACAATAATTTAAGTTTACGTAGCTGTAAAAAGTCTTTAATGAGATATAAACACAAAAATAAATATTTATATTTTTATTCGCGAGTATCCACGCGACAAGAGAAAAGAATCGATCAGAAACAATAATTCAAAACGCATAATGATCGCTATAATACTCAAGAGATTACAACGTAATCCTCAAATGACATAAGTACAGATATATATTTGCGCCGATATCGTTTTAAGACCGATGATGTGATACGGCTGAATGAGTTAAATCATTAAATACCGTTTTATCACGATGTAGATCGATGAAGACGGTGGGTATTCTACTTGGCTTTGGCGGAGGCGTTCTCTTCAGCACGACGTTCCTTCATTTGATACCAGAAGTCGCGGAAGGCGTACAGAATCTTATTGAGTCTGACAAAATACCGCAGCTCAGCTTCTCACTGGCAGACATGCTTGCATGCACCGGGTGAGTCAATCCTTTGACGTCATTACGTGCAGATGCAAAATAAAAATCATCATCTTCTCAGAAATAGAATATCTCTTCATGAACGAGTGAGATACCTTGGATCAATAAGAGATTAAGAATCATTCGTTACTCGTTTAAAATTGTTAATCTGATCACAAGTTTATAAAAATAACTATTTGATTTTATAAAGATAAACTTTTTTCTATTTAACTCTTTTTTAATTCAACGCAGTCATAATAACATATATTAATTTTATTATATTCTTTGATGATATCGAATTGAAAGTATCGCGAACTGAAATGGCGCGCTTCGGAATAAAGGAATTAATGACCGCGGATTTCTTCCGTAGCTTCTTCATCATGTACTTGGTGGAAGAGTCTGTGCATACGTATCTCAGGAAGCGACAAATGACGAGGCGGGATTCCAACAAGAAGGACATAAATCTTAGCACGAACGAATTGGTGGAAAACGGTCAAATACAATCGTACGCTAGTAACGGTCACGCACACACGTAAGCCTGTTTACACTCGACTTTATCAATCTTTTTATAGTCGAAGTATCATGCCGATGATACTTCGACGGCACAAAGAAGTCACAATAAAACTTAATCTTTTCTTAATTTATAGGGGCCACAGCCATTTACCGGCGATAATGACTTCGGATGATGACTTCGTGATAACTTCGCTAAGAGGATTATTAATAGTACTCGGCTTATCCGTGCACGAGTTATTCGAGGGATTGGCAATTGGTTTAGAAAGCTCCGCCAATCATGTCTGGTAATTACATCGCGAATACGTCTTAATTCAAACCCTAATTCGAACCGCGCTCGTCTACGCTCGTAAATTAAAAAAGCCGTTATAACGGCGAATTGTCAAACCTCACTTAACTATAAATGAATAGAATAGAATTTATTACACTTCAGCATATTTACAGCCAGGAAGGGGACTAGTTTACATAAATTCTTAACTCATTCATACATCCATAACTCGTCCACAAGCTATCGCACATATATTATTATACATTTTTGCTTATCCCTTTACTTTCCTACTTTTCTGGTTAAAAGACTGTGACTTCGCTTCTTTACATCCTACATTATTTCATTTTATTTCTTTTCGCTTTATCCACTTTTTTCGTTACTCTCGTTCAATACGTACGTTATCTCTATATCACAGTCTTATCACCGTCACTTACTATAAATGTAGTACTATTATCACAACGGCTCCATATCTGAGATTGTAATGAAAGAAAATTTCAATATAATTTTAAATTAATCTCAAGAACACAAGTCATAATGATGCACTCAAAAAATTGATCTTACAGTTTTATAACGAAAATGATCTAAGTACGAAAAATTAGCTAAAATAGATAAATTTCTAGCAAGTATTGCGATATTGGATATATATTGCATCTAATAATGCAGAGATAGAATTTAGATTTGTGCTATAAATTCTATGCGTATGATATATAATTTTTTATCAAATACGAAACATAGCAATAATTCTAGCTGGATCAGCAAAATATATTTTCGCATATATCATATAACATCATCATCATGTTATTTGATACTTAAAAACAAACTTATAAATGACAAATAAGATCATGTTGATGTCCTTATAATATTATTACGACTTCTATGTGTTTGTCTTGAGATTTTATTAGCGTAATTTAGATTCAAGAATCAAATTTAATTAAATTTCCTAAAAATATCATTAAGCTTAGATTAATAACTTTAACATTGTAGATTAGTCGATGATTAATAAATATCTCACATCTTAGTAAAATCGCGCTATATATTTAACACCGCCAGGTTAAACCGCTCTCGCAAAACGAAGGACAGTGGTATGACAAACGATACGATTCATCCATAGGTATATGTTCCTCGCGGTGGCGTCCCATAAATTCGTCATTGCTTTCTGCATCGGAGTAGAACTGATCGCGTCCAGAACCAGGCCGTACCTGTCCGTGATTTACACATGTACATTCGCCGTGGTGTCACCGCTGGGAATTGGCATTGGGATGGCTCTCGTCGGCGGCGGAAGTGCGGCCGCAAGTGGACCAATGGCAGTGATACTGCAGGCAAGTTTCTCCATTTCTTTTAGGGGAGATACCGGTTTGATGAAATAAAAAATTTCAATGAGATAATCGATGACGGTAATACGTGTCGGCGTGTCGAAGAAGCTCCTCGTATTCAAAGAATCGGGATTCCGCGTAAATCTGTGAACTGGTCGAGCAACAAACACGCGGTATGTAAGGAGAAAAAAAATACTCTTATCGCTTTTTTTTTTCTTTATCTCAGGGATTAGCATCGGGTACTCTGCTGTTCGTGGTGTTTTTCGAGATCTTGCAAGAACATCGCACCGGACTCAGACAATACTTCTCGATTCTCTTCGGTTTCCTCGTGATGTTCTGCTTGCAGATGTTGAGTAAGTACGAACGATTTTATTTTGTGCTAACGCACAACGATGTTTTTGTATCTCTTGTTGATAGCAAGCACATAGGAATTAGAGTATTTAGCGCTATAAATAAACATCCGATTTCTACGCTCTATTAAACCGCGTTCTTCGTATCTAATAAATGTAAGAACTGGGAATTTTAATGGATAAGAATATTGTGTCGACGAGTCTCTTATTTATCGACTTATTTATATTGCTAACTAAAAGTGCACAATATTTCTTCAAACGTATCAACATTTGGAAAAATCGAAGGACAGCAATAAACAGAATGATAGATGCTTTCCATTTTTTTTTTAATACAAGTGTCGACAAGTGTCATTCTATCTTTATTACTTATTAAATATATTACTTATTAAATGTAAAGAACAATAGAACAATGCTCGTATCACTAATTGGAAAGCACTCATTATTGAATGAGAATAGTTTACAAAAATAATACATGATAAAGCACAATTTAATGGTTTATCATGTATTATTTTTCTAAACTATTCTCATTCAATATCATTCTGTTTATCATATATTGTGCTTCAATTTTTCTAAGTAGTTGATAAGTTTGAAGAAAGATTAGTTTCGTAATTAACAATCAGTTTAGTTTTCAAATCCCTAGTTGAAATAATTTTCAATAAATGCGAATATTTCTTTATTAATATAAATATAATATCTTCTCTTTTCTTCAAACCGAATTTAGATAAACCTTAAAAATTAAAAAATACGCTTTAATTAGATAAAAACACGTACATCTAAACAATAAAGGAAACGAAGAAATATTCTGTGAATAAAAATTTAAAATACACCGAAATGAAAAAAATACTTCAAGCATATATCCGAGGTCGAAGATTATCGACACAGCTGACACTTATCGATTCTTAGTGAGTAATTATTGTCATTGATCAATAGCCAACTTATCACAATATATAAATATGTGTGTACAGTTTGCAGTTTTAAAAGGGAGAACTTTTGTTAAAACTAATATTCGAAATGACGTGCACTGTAAATTGTGCAAACTGTACACACAAGAGATAGCAGAATGGGATATGGAGGGAGAAAGAGAATGTGGCACAAAATGTAAAGGACATCCTGGCTGATGATTCACGCGGCACTATTCCCGTAACGTTTGATTTTGTTTGTTTGTGAAAATTTTTTCACACTGTTTGACGATAACCAGAAAAATAATACACGACAGTTATTAGACACGAAAAAGGTTCCCGTTTGCAACGTTTACTTATTTATGAGTCATACAAATTATTTCTTTGCTTACGTGTTATTCTTCATATACCGTTAAATCTGTAGTGTCAAATTCTATTTAATGTAAGTCGCCACTGCTTCTACTCAATTATGTCGTTATTTTATACTAAAACAATCATTATATTTGACATTATACAGTGTCAATTTGACACTATACTGGGTGGTTTTTTATCCAGAGACTGTAAAATACCTGGAAAAATAAATATTATACGAAAAAAATGTTCTAAATAAACCTCAATATTTTTGAGGGAGCAATTCTATTCCGCAAAAGTTAGCCACTTCCCGCCCCCTCCCTCCAAAATATTGAGGGTTCATTTGGAACATTTTTTCGTACAACGCTTATTTTTCCAGATATTTTGTAGTCTCTGGTTAAAAAACTCACCCAATATAGTGTCAAATTTAATTACCGTTTAATCTAAAATAATTTATTTATAGTAGGAGCAGTGGCGACTCACATTGGGTTAAATTTGACATTGTAGATTTAACAGTATATGACTTACAACTCAATGATCATGAAAAATCTAAACTATGCATAAGAAAGTAAACGGCGCGATTATAAATTGCGACATTTTGTTTTTGCGACATTTTATCAATATAAGTAACGATGAAGGATGTTGCCATCTTTATCGTTGATCTCGGTTTTATTACATTAGACGAAATATTTTACGGCTGCTTGAACTTCGTGATTTCGACGACGTTCAATGAAGCGTCCAACACGGTGGTGTTATCCTTTCGCTTTTCACGCGAAAGGGTGAAAGTATCATAGAGCCAGTAAATAATCACGGAGGCGTGATCGTCTCGATGGTCCACATCGTTAAATTCAAAGCTTTGAAAGTGACGAGTACTTTTACATTTTCTCATCCATATCACAATGCTATAGAAAAAAAAATTTCTCTCGGTTAAAAGAAATTATTAGTTTCTATAAAATTGTATCTCAAATCCTCTCTGTGAGAAATCTAGAAGGTTGACTTTTTAAAGATCTTCTCTTTCCTCCATTCCGTTATTTAATCTTCTCGTTATACCGGTACTACTCAAGGACAGATTCATTTATTATATTTGCGGTCTAATTCACGAATTAGATGTGAATGTTATTTATGGCACTGTGGGCGCGAACGTGGAATAGCCTGTATCTGCACGCGTGCCTCTGCACGTCGCCAACGAACTTCTCTCATTCACGCGTGTACACGCGCCCACGCACGAACGCGTCTACCGCCCACGAAGACGACGGGAAAATATATTGTACGTTGCTCTTCGTCGGAGCACAACATAACTACAACGATGTAACAATTGTTGAGCGCGCCCAACAATTACGCTGTAAAGACAAAGTGGGAATTCAGCATCTTTTATCTTTTCTCCCTTCCCTTTTTTTATCTCCTTTGCTTTTCTCTTTTTTCGCTTAAATCCTTCCTTTCCTAATTTTTTTCTCCACTTTTACCTTCTCTCCTGACCTTCTTTTCCTTTTTTTTTTCATTTTTTTCTTCCTCTTCGTTTATACTTCCGTTGGTGTGCGTTTCCATTCTCTTTTTCCCCCATTGACCTCGCGTGCATTTCGATGAGAAGAAAGAGAGCAACTCCAACGGGACCGTCGGTCTTTACGCCATTGAATGAGAGACGATCAGTCGTGGTGCAGGTGCCAGAAAGAGTACGCACATTAGCGAATGATCGTTGGACAAGGACGAGCGTAGCGGTCGCGGGAGTGGGCAGGAAACGGTTCGGTTCGGACTATGTAAGACGACGAGGCGGCGGCCGAGGGGTCCGATCGAGTCGAGTTTCCATCGAGACCGGAGTAGTGTCCGATCGGCCGTCGCGGCGCGTGGAGCTTTACGCCGTTTGTAATTCATTTGTGTCGTTCAAAATCGTAGGATACGACTGATCAGCGGAGAACCCGATCAGGTTCAGTCCGAAATCTTGCTCCGGGTAGATCACCGCGAACGTCTCGATTATCCACGCGAGAGAGTCTTCATGAATTGGAGAACGGGACATCCTCGATAAAAAGTGCAGGATTGAGATGAATCCCATCGCCGACAGGAACACGCGAGAAGTAGTGAAGTGGTGACGACGTAAATTCTACCGCGACGTCGGTGTCTTGCGCGGATTTCACTCCCGATATTTTGTTCGCGTGTGCTTGACGTGACCGTTTCGGTGATCGATCTTACTGGCGTAAAATCTTCTCGAGAAGGAAGAAGAGAAAAAATAAAGATCGAAGCTCCTTTCCTCGTCATATTGTTATCGGTATTAATTTAACGACATACGAAATGGAGGACACGACGTCCGGACAAGATCCGTCCAATATCCTTCTGATATCAAAGATCGGCGCGATGGTCGGTCTTGGCTTTGGTTCCCTCGCATTGGGAACGCTGCCATTGATGGTGGGACGTTACAGAGCCAAGAAACAACTTCAGAAACGTCAGCAGGCGATGTCTTCCAATTCTAGCACTTCCACGTCCACTTCAACATCCGACGCTTCCTCGCCGCACGTTGATTCGGCCTCCGCGGCGAATAAGCAAGTACGTCCGAGAAACGATCAGAATCCTAGCTACTGATACCTGGTCCACTCGCAGCATCTCCGGAAAGCTCGTCTTTGTGCCAGTTACAATCGAATCGACTCGCTGCAGATGTTACGAGGTCACATTCGGGAAAAAATAATGAATATAATCAAGGATATCCAGTAGAATATTCTTGATACCGGTGAATATCCTTGGATCTATTAATTCTACTTGCGTTGTGTATAGATTGTTTTTTAATTCAGCGATTTTTAATTCCCGAATATCGATTATGTTCCATTTTATCTTCGTTAAGTGTATGGCTTATTCTGATTTCAAATACTGTATAATGTGTTATTGTACGAGTAATCTTAAATATATCTAAAATGGCACAAAGTCGAGACAAATAATATTTGATTATGTTAGAAATAGGGAAGTCGTATTTGCAAAAAATATTTAATAATAGTTGATTTAACTCATTTAATGATAGTCGATCGATCAATATTAATTGTAATCCGGAGTAGCTGCTCTTAGGATGCTCGGTATTTTACAATCAGCATTTATAGACTCTCTGGACTATTTGGAATCAATTTGGAATTAATCTTGATTCTTTTAGCTGCAAACGCCGTATATATGCATTTGCTTATAACAGTAATAAGTAAATTTTAAATAAACCATTACAACTTCTTATGAACATCACTTATTTTATATTACATAAAAAGTTGATTCCAAAATAATCAAAGAGTCCATAGAAATTAATAATCCGAGCATCCTACTTAATGCGAATATAAATTCTAAAACGGATTCCAAAGCACCGCGGCATCGTCTTCAGGGTCTCTTGACGTCACTCTTGCTCTGCTTCGGCGGCGGCGTGCTCCTGTTCACGACGTTCATACATCTGGCACCGGAAGTTCGCGCTAGCGTAGAGACACATCAGTCGAATAAACAACTGCCCGATTTGGGTTCCCTCGGTCTGGCTGAGCTGCTTTTCTGCGGTGGTTTCTTCCTCGTTTATTTGGTCGAGGAAGCTGTGCATGCCGCCCTTACTGGCAAACCCGAGTCTTCGGAAGCATTACTTTACCGAACAGTGTCGGTGCGCAGATGCAACAACAATCAGACAGGTCCATCAAGTTCGTCGGTGATGTCGAATGGCTCGATCACCACCGTGTCCACGACGACCAAGTCCACCGCGTGGAAAGACACCAATGATGCCGAGGACAGTAAAGATCCGGCAAACCGGCTGAAACTCCAGCTCAATGATTCTCGCGATCAAGCAGGCAAGGACGACAAAGTGTTGCCGCCTATATTCGTCCTGCCTGTCGCGTTATCGAACGAAGAACATAAGGTTGTTCGGAGACATTCTGATCTAGAATTAGCAATTCCGGAACTAAACTACTCGATCAATCATCATCATTCCCATGACCATCATCATCAGCATGGTACGATGCAAAACACCTCAATACAAGGACTACTGACTGTGCTCGCGTTATCCTTTCACGCGATATTCGAAGGTTTAGCGGTGGGTCTGGAACCATCTATTAGTTCGGTCGCATATCTGGCAGCTGCTATCGCGACCCACAAACTGGTGATTGCCTTCTGCGTCGGAATGGAACTCTACGTGGCTGGCGCGTCGACCAAGACCACCCTTGGCTATCTGTTAATCTTTGCCATGGTTACGCCGATCGGGATCGCCGTGGGACTCGTTCTCGCTCATTTCAAGAACGACAGCGATAATTTAGGACCCACACCTACCATACTCCAGGGAATGGCAGCTGGTACTCTACTTTACGTGGTATTCTTTGAGGTGCTGGCGCGGGAGAGGGCAAACGAGAAGAGCGGCTTGCTGCAACTAGTCGCTATCATTATTGGCTTCACGCTGATGCTGGGTCTACAGATCGCCAGTGAGTTCGTTTCCCGGAAGACAAGGGAATCCCCCGCGTCTCCAAAATGCACCGGAGCGTATCGCGACGCAACATACCGCTGATGCCGGATAAATGCATTATCGTCAGTCTAACGATGACCTTCGTAACGTCGCTTAGTGCGCGTTTCCGTTTCCCTTCTGCTTTTCGCGTGACCGGTAAATTTCCGCGTGTCAAAACGGGAAATCGCAAAAAAAAACAAATTTATTATTGTATGGTGAAAGTTCATCCCGGCTTCATTAGGATTCACCGGAAGCTATCTCTTCCTCAACTACCTCGACGCGAATTTGCGTACGCATTGTTATTCACAGAGACCAGTTTTATCTTGACTAATTCAAACATTTTTCCTGGTTGTCTTCAGATTAGTGTATAATATTTCATATGCGAATTATCGCGTTTCAAAATCTATAATCTTTATTAGGTGGACATGTCGACAAAGCAAATCGCTCATCGTGGCTTCTCAATCGTAGATATTTAACATTCTTCTTATGTACAGCTAGAGTACATTTTAGAATTCTTCTCATGTAAAATTACCGTTAAATTTAATTTGATAATACAGGGAGTTTTTGCAATATCGTTTATCCAGATACGGTGAATGCTAAAGTCAGGTTATTTTCTTCTTAATAACTAATTAAGAAAAGGATAATGTAACTTTAGCGTTCACCGCGTATTTATTGCAAAAACTCTAATTACTTACGGTAAAATTACAGTAAAATAGTAATTTATTGGTAATTTTGATAAAATTTATTGTCTTTATAATTTTATGTACAAATAGATTGTATTTTCATACTTATGTGTAAAATAAAACAACATTCTTCTAATATTTCTAAGAAGAATCGTTGATAGAATAATAGGGCTATTGATAAAATCTAAACGTATAATTTAATTCGAACGAAGCTTACTAAATGTTGTCGATTGTCATCTAGAGATGTAAAAGTAACGTTTATAAACGTTACAATAAATTTAATTTGATAATTACTTAGGGTAAAATTGCGATAAAATTTAGTAATTTTGATAAAATTTGTTGTTTTTTATAGTTTTACACAACTAGGTCTTATTTGCTTTCTTGATATTGATGCATAAGATAAAACAACATTCTTCTAATATTCTCAGCAAGAATATAAATCGCTGATAAAATAATAACAGAATCATTCGCTAAACCTATACGTAAAATCGATGCTAAAGTCCGTTTTCAATATAGTGTCATTATAGTTCTCTAAAGATTAAAAATTATCAAAAGTATTTATAAATGAATATCATTGATGAATCTTTTGGTAACTGTTATCTTTAGGCAATCATATAATGGAGATATCAGATCCGATTTTACAAACGTAAGATTTAACTTTAATTTCAGTTTAACTTAGTCTCTAACTTTTTCTAATTCTAGAATTAGAAAAAGATATTGACAACATATTGATAACATATTGGCAATTGTGTTATTAAAATGAAAATATGAGTTAAAGTCTTTTTAAAATGGCTAAATGCTTTACATCTAATTATTTTATCATTTTTTAAAATTATCATTTTACCAGATTTCAAAAATTATTGACTAATTTATCGTAATGTATCGAGTAAATTACCATCAAATTCAGTCATTTTCGGCTTTAAATACAGCACATAAGTTTGCAGCAACATTGCAAATATTACAGTAATGTTGCTGCAAGCTCCTGTACTGTATGGGCTGAATTAAAATTTTCAGAATCACCCGTCGTGATTGTTCCATCAAGGATATTCGATATTCTTACAATTAAAATTTTCAGAATCGCACATCTCGGTGCAAACCTATTACAGGTACGTCCTTGATACACTTCACGTGTTGGTTCTTCGGTACTTATCTAATCTATCGATTTGTCTTAAACCGACGAGCTACAAGCTGAAAAGTCAGGGTCAGGACAAATTGGAGTAAGAGAAGCAGGGTTCCTCGTCATAGAAATTCTCGTGCAATGCTCATTTGTTCAGAACTTAACGAACTTTTCGCTTGCCGCGAAAATAAATCTTATCTAGACGTTTTAAACGTTTGTTAAAAAAAAAATTGATATACGAATCAGGCAGATATGTGTATATATATATATGTATATACTGTGTAGAATTAAATTATTTGTTGACACAGAATACCAGCTGATAACAGCTGTTTACTTCTGATAGTTTATGCTACTATCATGATTCCAGAATACGGTTAGTGACTGAATAAAATTGACGGATTCATAATGCCAGTAGAAGCAAAAAATAATTCGTGCTAATCGTGAAATGTTTCTAATTCAAATTCACTTAAAAATTATTTCATTCTTTTTTTCATAATCAAGAGTATTCGCCTCCACTTTTAAAAATTAAATCTCCGTCGAAAATGTTCGGAATTAATGAAATGAGTTACTAAGTGAGAATTTCTATGACGAGAGACTCTGCTTCTTCTATTCCAGATTGCTCTGACTCTGACTATTCAATAGTAAATATTGTATTAGATGTTTATTTAGCACCTAATATTTTTAAAGATTAGATAATAAGCAGGTGAACAACATTTATCAGGGTTGAATTGAAGTAGGAAAAGCAAAGATCTTATAGGAACGTTCTCGTTCAGTAACACATTTCATTAATTCTTAACATCTCCAACGAAGTCGAGACTTAATTATAATATCACTGACGTGATCGGTTATTTGCACGCGTGCGGTATACATTATTACTTTGCATCCAATAACATTAAAGAAATTGTATGAGTGTCATTTCGTCGAGAAAGTAACAACAGGTGGAAAAGATGGAGCGTAATATCTCTGCAGATCGTCTGTTACGCAATCGTAATTACATCTTGACCTTCTCGCAAGAGTACGAAAGGTTCGTGAAATCGAGAGATATCGTAGGTGCAATGTTCCACTTCAATTCTAAAGCTGAATGACGCAAGAAACTAGATGCATTAACAAATTTTAATCTTGCGAAACAATATCATAAAAGTACACAAATGAAAAAAAATCTAAAACCCGTTAAACTAGATATTGAGATTGAGATTGAAATTAACCAATTAGAAGAAAGAAAACCAATATCAAGTTTAGTGAACTTTACTAAAGTCAAATTTAGTTTCAATTTCAATCTCTAGTCTAATACGAGTTTTAGGAATATTAATAGAGTATAATTGTTATTAAAATATGATAAAATAGCGCATATGAAGTATTTATTAGTTCGGATATTTTATAATGTCATACGTATAAGAAGTACGTATAAGAACGCAAAATATTATAATACAAAGAAATTAGATTATATGCTTTCTATTCATTAAATGATTTATTGGAGCATTTATCCTACGTAAAATACGAGCTCGTTATTCTTACTCGTGTCTATGCGAAACATGAACTTTTACACAAGTCGCGTCGGCTACCACATGATTGGCAAATTGCATACGGAAACAACCCACTTCTTCCAAGGCACACACAGGTTTCACGTGTAGTGCTGGAATGACGTATGAACACTGTCATGTTGACAACAGACAAGCGAATCTTGATCTCATAAGGGATCTGGTTATAGTCCCAAGGCTTTCTCTCCACCCATGGCAATGACCCAGGACGGTTAGGTCGATGGACGATCCGACCGACTTTCGACGGCTTTCTCAACCATTTGACGTATTTCGTGATGACAAAATTGCCGTCAAGTGTTTGAGTGCCGTTTGGAGAATTTCGTATGTATATATGCACACACACACACACGCAGAAATTAATTACGGAGAGCTCGATGAGCAATGACATGGAAACGGATGGTGCATGATCGGATGCGTAACATACACACGCTCAAGTTATGATATAACTTTGTCGCGAAATATAACATTTCAAAGGAAATTTTATAATTCATTGTTATTAGCTCCAGTAATTAATAAAATCTTAAACCTAATAACGTTAAACATTACTGTGACTTTACGACGAACTATCCTTCTCTTAAGCTAAAAACTCATCTCTTATTGTTACCAAATTATCTCATAAAAATAAATTAAAATAAATTCAGAAAATGTATTTCCAGAAATGTATTTCCAAAATGTATTAACAGAGTCAAATAACGAAGTTAAATAACTTATTATTTAAAAAATCGAGATTTGAAAATTCAATTGTTTCTTCTTCTAATAATGTAATTAATAATAAACGTAAAATAGAGAAAAAGAAATAGAAATAGAAGAATCTATCTCTTCTAACTTACAAAAATTTTGCAAAATTCAGTACATATGTGAACACAAATAGTTCAATTATTCTAATTCATCTTCACAATCGGAGAGGTATACCTTCGCAAAATGAACCGCCAGTTCTTTTTACAGATCCCCTCGCGTGCTTTAAAAATCGCGTGAAATCTCAAACATCTACGCTTTCTGTCTACAGCTGCCCATTCCCACTCACATGATGGCAGTGGTCACGGACATTCACATGGTGGCCATGGACACTCGCATGATTGCCATTCGTCCAACCATACGGAGATAGAAGAGGAACATGATCATGATCATGATCACAATCACAAGCATGACGTAGTCACAGGGATGATCGACAAAGTAACCGACAGCATTGCCGAGGTCCTCTCTAATGCCCTTTCGTCCTCGACGACACCGTCGACGATGGTACAGAGGAATAATATAAACGAGACCAGTCCATTACATCCTCAGCGCAGTTAGGGGACCGATCTTTAGGTTCCCGTACGTTCCAATCTCTACGACTGAATTCTCTTCAGTAGAGATTTCAGCGTCAACAAAGATCTCTCGGGAAACTCAAAGCTCTCGAGATGGCAACAATGCCTTTACTCAGGGGACTCTTTTCGCATTTTTTTTTTAATCATTTAGCAAAGGAAATGAAATATTAAAATGAGAGGAAGATCAGCGTTGACTTGATTTTTTTAATGCGTGACTATACGATCAGATGGATATTTCTGATGGACATTGTGCAAATAGCGAGAAACTCACTATGTTCGATAAGACAATATCTTTCATTGCTACTTTGACTGGGAACGGCGTGACGTACGGAACAAACTTTCCGGATTTCCGATCTTTTCGCTGACTTATCGCGACAAACATCCTGAAAAATTTCTCTCAAAGTCGCGATCAGAAAAAAAGCGTTTCCGCGCCGATATAACGTATCCGAGTTTATTTTTTTAGATTACGTAATAGAGAATAAGTTAATCCGTAGTGCATGATTATTTAAATGTCTTCAAGACTTAGATACTCTAGTATCTAAAGTATTTATTGATAGAACATGAAGGCGTTCTCCAGAGTTAAAATAATTCTTGATAGTAATACAAAAAAAAAGATGCTGAGCTCTTCATTACGACGAGAGCCAATCCATCAATTTCCTAATTATTCAACGAATCCAAACAGGCCACGCGCATTTATAGTAAGAATTTTTAATAAATTACCACAGATATTTTTTACAACTGTGTCATATTTTTTTATGCCTAATGGGAAATGCGAAGTTTTTTAGCAGATCTTTTAGGCTCTGTAATTTCCTAAATTTTACGTTTCCTTATATTTTTGTAAAAAAATTAATAAAATGTTTATTATTTTTACACTAAAAAGGAATATTTGAGACTTGATATTATTTCAAGACTAGTGAGAGTTTATCCTCGCGATTGGAAAGTGATTGTAGTAAAAATAAATCACTTGAAGCGCATATAAAATACACTTTTCAAACACTTCTCCACAAGGCAAAAACACTTTCGTAAACGTCATCTGGATTTCGCGTTGAGAGCGGTTATTGTTGGAAAGCATGCCGTGTCATTATTGTGATGCGACGAAACAATAGTGGCCGCGAACAAGCCACGCAAAGAAGCACACTACACTATGCATCGACCAACATTTGCGATTACATAGGGTGTCCCTGTCTTCTAAAGTAAAAAAAAAAAAGTAAAGCTTTATCTGTTCAGCTTAGTTCCCAAAAAAGTCATTCTTTATTTTCGATCGTTTGCTAAAACGCTATCACAATACTTTTATAAATAGAAATTAGAATTAAAAATTAAAATTAAAATTAAACTAATAAAAATTAATGAAATAAAAAAAAGAAGGAGAAATTCCGTCGAAGCTGATCTTAATGCTTACCTAATAATATAATCATATACAAATTATTGAGGACCAAGATCCGCTCCGACCGAAAATAGAATTCTTTCTCTTGAATACTTTTTCATATCTTTGAAAATTCTGTTTTTAAAGATATGAAAATTTATTCAAAATTGATGAAAAGTATACTGGCGTAAATAAATTTCTTGGACACCCTGTATATAAACCCTCCATAAAAAGCTCCCATACGTCTCCGTCTGCAACTCTCGACATACGGAGCGTCGTCTTAACAAGATAAATTATCGTATTTTTGCGGTTATAGAGGACGTATCGAATGCAATGCGTTGCGCAGAATGAGATATCAAGATTCGAGTCTCCGTAAATTAATCGCGTTTAATTTAATCCTTCATGATCGCAAAGAGCGATCTCAAAATTCATATCATGAGTTTCTCACGCGATTTTGAAAGTAGCGATACTTACGCAGTTTCGTTGTTTATTGTCATAAATAAGTTTAATTAATTCAAACTTTAATGAAAATTTTCTCGCGTTACTTACGAGCATTGAGAATCGAACGACAGTGAGATTAACTCGCGCTTCGTACAAAGTATCGTATCGCGGCCAGTCACTCTGCGTTTATTTGTATTGTTTTGAGACCTCCTTTTATCAGGTTCGATGCTCGCCATAATCATACAAGGGTGCATTAACACGCGTAAATAAATGATAATAGTTTTGAAGAAACAGACGCGTTTCAGCGAGACAACGTCTCAAGAAAATAAGTTCTAACAAATTTTCCATTGTTGCATACACCTTCGAGTTATTTTAATTATTAAACGACTGAGACGTTCATTTTTTAAACCATTATGCGTCATTTAAATATTTTCTACACACAGAAAAATATATACTGTATTTAAAAATTATTTGTTTTACAATTGTTTTATATATCCGCAAATCATATCTAGCATAAGTTCATCATAAGTATCAAATTTATTCAAAATATATTCTGAATCTAAAATAAGAGATTTATACTTCAATAATGGTTATTCAATTAAAACAAATTGCGCTTATTACATTATATCGCTTCTACAATAATATTTTATAATATTCTTTAAAAGAAAAAAGTTTTTGTTTTGAATACATACTTTTTAAATTTTGCAGTAATAAGTATATTTTAAATTTTATGAATTATATTCTAAGATTATTATCTTTGTAAAGATAACGATCACTTAGAAGAAAAAAGTAACTTGAGTCATTACTTTTTTTAACAGTAAATTATTTTTCTGTGTGCACATTTATGCAATGAAGCGATAAATTTTAAATTCCCAAGGTTAATGTAGTGTAACAGTGTTTTTGTCTCATTGATCATGTTGCTATTGTTAGAATTTTATAGCATACGTAATATTAAGTATAAAAATTTAAATATTAGCAATGTATACATATAGTTATTGTTAGTTTAGAATAAAAATTAGAAATGCAAAATAGACATCGATGGATTTCAGGCAGGTGAGGAGATCGTTTGCATGTTTCATTTCTTTTTTTTTCTATCGTGTCACAATTCGTATATTCATATATTTATGGTGACAGTTATCTACATATGATGATGCATTCTTATGCAGCTTACAAAACACGTTGTCGATAACATATGATGCTCATACTTCCCGGTTTCCATAAACACGAGATTACGAGGGTTGTCTCGTTTGAGTTCCCAAAGTGCGTGCAATATATATCT
The DNA here is from genome assembly GCF_024713525.1 of Acromyrmex echinatior. Classification (NCBI taxonomy): domain Eukaryota; kingdom Metazoa; phylum Arthropoda; class Insecta; order Hymenoptera; family Formicidae; genus Acromyrmex; species Acromyrmex echinatior. The sequence continues at coordinate 1,306,096 of NC_141869.1, forward strand.
TAAGGAACAATTTATAAAATGCCGTTTACCGTGCCGGCGATGCGTGAATGACGAGCGAAGAGAAAAGCGCACGACTGTTTATGACCACTTCGCTGCCAGTAAAGCCTTCTTCAACGCTAGAATCGCCGATATCACATTTTTGTGCGATACGACAATTCACATTTTTGGAATTAATACGACGGATGCTTTCCATTTAATGATACAAATCGACACAGACCATCATTCCTCCATCTTTTTTTACATACAATGGATAACAAAGACAAAACGACATTTGTGTCGATTTGTGCTACCAAATGGAAAGCACTCGAATATTCATTCATATCTTTATTCTGTCTTTTTTGGAAAAAAAAAATGCGCGTATATAAAACTCGCAGTGAAAAAAACATTACTTACATATAATTTGCATTCGAAAAAATTTCAGGAATCCGATGGATCAAGTATTGAATCGCTCTCCGTAATCTCTTGTCGTATGAAACGAAAATTCCACAAGACTCGTCGATTTGGGAGTCGCATTCAAAATGTAACAGACAAAAAGTGCTGTGTCCCTTGCCATGTAGTACAATTTCATTCCGCAACAATTCGCGATAAAAATCCAAGATGGGAAAGAAAAGAACAGAAAGCATATAGAAACAGCCTACTTTTTCGCTATTTGCCCGTCCACAAATTCGAGATAACTGGAGCCGACTTTCAAAAATGCCACTCCAGTGCCGATGCCAGCTAATGTACAGCAGACTGGACTTGGCGGGACTATGGAACGTATCACTGCCCACAGTAAGACCGATCCCAAGCTCAATAATACTGCGCCAGTGGCACTGAAAAGTAAATGCGACGAAAATAAGAAACAATTCCAAAAGGAATGTGTACAATTTGTCTCACAAAAGAATATATACATCTGCACAAGATGAGAATTTTAAAAAAAGTGTATATCACTTTAAAGTACAATCCAATAGCTTATTACATCATTGAGTATTGTCTTCATTGCGTGCTTTTTGTTTAATGACGGAAAATGACATCAATCTTTTTTGGCATTTAGTGATTAATAATTTTGTACATCTTTCATGAAGCTTCCTTTTCATAAAGCTTTTCATAATGCTCAATATTTTTTAAATGAATTGATTTGTATTAGGAGACTACACCAGCCAGTCCAAGCTCATAATTTTTTAACTTCTAAGCAGTGAAATTAATTAAAATATAATAACAACAATATTATTGGCCGAGTGATCTAAGGGTGTATTCACACCTTGATGGAAAAGCGGAAAGTGGAACAGCAGCAAGCAGAACTCTAACTGGTAGTCTACAATTTCGGCTTTTTGTACTACTTACTACCAGTGCGAGTTCTGATTGACCATTGCTTTTCCACTTTCTGCTTTTTCATCAAGGTGTGAATGCGCCCTAAGACGCTAGACTCAAGGCTCATACCTGAACTCGGTTCAACACCGAGTTTGGGGCTTTCTGATCATTTCTAAAGGCATAGATTTGAATCCCACTTCTGACAACAATACATGCTTTCCATTTAGCAACACAAATTGACACAAGTGTCTTTGTTACTGAATGTCGAAAAAAATAGATGTACCTAGTTGTGTTATCAAATGAAAAGCATTTATGATATATACATTCTTGTGAGACTTACTGTACATATTACCAGTATGGGATCTTACCTGTATAGAATTCTCACAGATTGTGGTGCAGCCTTCATATGTTCACGTGTGTAGATGTATGATCCAGTACCAATCAAAGTACCAGCCAGTAAGAAATTCGTAATGTCTTTCTTTGGGAATACTCTGAACAAAAAGAAATAGTACTATTTATAATCTCTCTTTTAATTCACATCATTTATCTTCTGCGACTCATTAAAATTTAAAATCTAAGATACATTCTTCTATCGTAATATTCAAATTGCATAGAGTTACGTAATAAGAGACGACAGAAGAGGACTCGTCATCGTCGTGTTGAATTGAACGAAGTGGAGACTTACTTGACGACGAGGCTCGGGTTCATGACATTGATGGACATCGAGGTGTACGAGAGGGCGCCGAATGCCGGCGCATAAAACTTGGCGATGTTGCACCGCGTGACCGGTCGCAGGCCAAGCTTCTTTATGATCGTCGAGCAGCAACCGCCGCCGTTACCGCTGCCGCCGGCGGCATCACCGCCGCCGTTTCCCGTACTGGACATTGTTTCCTTCGTTGTGTCCACGCGCTGTCTTCCGTACCGCTGTCACTGGAAAATTCCTTCCTCGGAGAAATTACTACTTACTAGCTGTCGCCGCACACCAAGTATCGTCTCCTCTCGCGAGTACTTTGGTCGGTAACCTTCGACTCGCTCGTACACATACACAGTTACACGCGCACGCACAAATCACATGCACCGCGCGCACGCGTGAAAATCACTACAAAAACTGCGAAGTACGCGGCAATGCGCAGGCGTGAAAAGTAAGGTAGCCCGTTGAGTGGCGTTCCTATCGCCGTAAGGTTAAAGTTACTAGATTTCTAAACTACTGCCAGAGAAAAACTTGTAACCGTAAAATGCTTGTGGCGTTGCGAGCGTTGGTTGCGGCGCTGCGAGCGTCCGTCGCGGCGCGAAGTTATTATATCGCTAAAATCATATTGCATTATGATTAGCGAAAGACAATAAAATAATTAACAATTACATTGCATAGCTTTTAATATTATCTTTTATTGTAATCCTTTAATAATACAATAATTATTTACAATATATAAAAATGTTGTTCGAAATATAATAAGAATTATATTATAGGACCACAATCAATAAAATTTAGTAATGAGGTATTATACGAAAATGTCGAAAATACATACGATAACACAAATTTTCTAAACCAATGTTTAATGAAATATTGATAAATGTAGAATGAAAATATTAACAACAATTAGATCGTACTTACTATTAATTATTAACTTGCGATTATATTATAAAACTTATTAATATCGTGATAAAAAGTCATTAATACATTTACGACAAGAATTTCATCGCATTTAAGATAATTATCCCGATAATTTGATCAAGGTCCCTCCACGTTGATAAGGTTAGTTTCCGATACAAAGAAGAAAAAAATCTTCATAGAAAAGCGAACTTGATGTATTCTGATTCCACGTCCAATTCATAAGATCCATTCGCAAAAAAAAGTTAAGCAATCCGTCAAACACCAGCGATCTTATTACAGAAGGATGTGAATTCCAAATCTTTCAGACCACTTATGATAGAAATAATTTTGGTAGCATCTTAATTACATTTTTATTGCATTTTTAATATAATATCAAAATTTGCGAGGAAATTATATGTTCTGCCACACATTACTACAAATTATCTCTTATTAAAAATAAAAAGATAAAATGATTTCCTTATGGAATGATGATTACGAAGGAATATATTTAATAGTAATAAAATACATGCATCATTGTAATTTTTTATATGTATGAATACAAAAGTATCTCGGGGTACCAACTGTTCAAGATAAATCGAAATTTGATAATAACGAGATTTTAAAGAACTAAGTATGCTTTCTGAAAAATTTGTTATTATATATAATTTAACAATTTTTTTTTCTGCATTTTCCCAAAATTTTAATTATTAATACCTCGCTAATATAAAGGTATCCATTCGACTTATCTCGAATTTTTTGTATCCACACATTTTTAATTAAATTCATGTAATCACGATATCATTAATAAAAGAACATAAGGTATTTTGATAAAAAAATTATCTAAATCGACAAAAATCAAAACTTGTTAAATATAATCTCGTAATATATCTGCATGTATTTTATCATAGAAAAGTTTATAATATACATATAAATTAATAATTAACAATATTCTGGAACGGTGGGATGTCTCCAATACCTAAAAATGATTTTAAAATAACAGTTAAAAAATTAACTATATACATTCGTAATCATATTTTTTTGTTAGAGCAATCATCGAAAAATAAGCAAATTATTTGCATAAAGCTTAAATTTATTTACTTAACAATTTGGATTTAAAAAAATAATCATTATATGTATAGCCATACATTAAATATATAATATTAAATTCATATTGTTATTAAGATATAGTACTATTACTAACATTATTATTACTAGTGGGAGAACATTTAATAAAACAAAAAAAGCGACGAAAATTGTATATTAAAGTATACTAAATTAATTTCATAACTTGATTTTAAAATATATAGCTTATAATTGTCTGACTCATTGACAAAATTATTACTTCCAGTGCAAGATGAGAAAACTCGGGATTAATTCCGATCCTGTACAAGAATTCTCAATAAGATACCAAACTAGACTTTGCGAATGGACTTTACAGAAAGCGACGAGGAATAAGTCTTCGTATGATATTGTAAAAATAATTTCGACTTTCTATCGGTACAAATCACGCATTCATCGTATCAACATAGCATCCACTTGACGCGAGGGATAGCGATGAGGCTTTCGTACATAATAAATTAATCATTAATATTTGTAATTTTTTAATGTTAAAAATATAAATGTAAAAAACAAACAAGAAGTTAATATTTACCTATATTACTTCAGTCAAAGCTCGAATCTTTACTGACTTTTATTTAATAAATTAAATAGACGAAAAATTGACGATTATTTTAAATATAAAATTTTTAATTAAAAGTCACTTAAAATTATTAATGACTTTTTCATATTTACAATAAAATCCAAATTAAAAAAATTGTTCTATCAAATTCGTTAAATTAAAAAATAATTTTTGTTATCATATGGTTCGTCGATTTCGTGTAATTTACATCAATAAAGCAACAATAAATTTGATTTACTACGACAAAATAAATGCTATCTGTATGGAATAGATATATTTAATATGAATATATAAACATTCCAATAAATGTATAATTTAAATTAGTAATTATTGCGGAAATTACAAAAATAAACATGATGGCATTTACCTGGATATAGTTCACATAAATTTTATATTACGTATGTAATATTATTATACATACATTTATTTATGGTAAAATTAATTACAATATTAATGCGTTAATACATACTTTGTATATGTATAGAATTTTATAAGATATTAAGTTTAATTTCAGGGAAGTTGAAAATTCAATGAAATTTAAAATTATATATAATATATAATTATAAAATTAAAATTATATATAATATATAATCATATTTGACATTGGGTTGTTGACAATTAAATAAAATTTAAGATTAATATTTAATTTTTAATCTTTTCTTTGCAATTATCAAGTACGTACACATGATGTCTATGTATCCTTATCTACATATTATATAATTTAGTAATTAGATTTATTATATAATATTTTTTTAGTTTAATTATATTTATTTTTTAAAACAAAATTTAATTACCCGATCGCGAAATCTATTTAAGTGTCATTTTATTTATAATAATTTAATTTTTCAATTTATCTACATTTATTGTCTTTATCTATACAGTCCCTACCTATCCATATACTTGTCCTACCTATCCGTATTTTCATTTATTCGTGCCTATTCGCGTATCCTATCTCTGTTCATATATTTCTACTTTCTACATTACTTCATTAACGTGTAACACCGCGAATATAATACGTTAATGACTGTGTTCAGCAGAGAAAGCAGCTTTGCAAATATTATAAAATTCTTCAACACGATTGGTTCTTGCTTTAGGTTCTTTATGAATTTAAATGAACTAATGATTGAATTAAATCAAATTTTACAATAATTGCAAAACTGCTTTCTTTGCTGAATGCAGCAGCTAATGCCTAACCATGTCCTATCGTGTACTGATAAATTCAGAGAGATTACCTAATTGTGATCGTATTAAATAAATGAGCAATAAATGATAATAATTAAAATAGACTTTTAATTTTTAAAATACAAAAAATTAATAAATAACAAAGCTAATGAGAGCTATTGCGGATAATGAAGTGCAACTAGAATATGTGGATTAAAAAAACCTACAAAACTTGCGCTTCATTATCTGCACTAGCTCTCATTAGCCTTGTTATTTATTAGTTATTGTATTTTAAATCAACAATATAAGAACTCGCAATTTGCGAGTAAGTTGCCCTCCCGAATATTCAGAATTTATATTTATATATATCTTTTAAAAAATTAGATTGGTGTTACACACCAACACCCACGTTCGTTCAGATCCTCGTCTTTTTTCTGCCAATATTCTGGCTTAATATGCCAGAGATCGACAGCAAGGCTTTTTGCTGCCGACTAAAAGCGTAAAATTTTACGCCTTTGTATGATGCGCGAAACACGAACGCGTCGCGAAGGGGCCACCATATTAATCAAATTGATTAAATATTAATTATCAATAATAATAATTTTATTAATACATGTGTGTGAATAAATTTATTCTTTATTCGAAACTAAAAATATAAGTATTTGACTAAAAATAAATCTAAATTTAAAAAAATCTCTATGAGGGATATTTTCAACATTTTGATTTTATAAATCTCAAATATTGTGAAATTAGATCAAATTTCTTAATATAAATTTTACACAATATAAACAACAAAACTTCAAATTAAATATAAATCGGAAATTACTAAATCGATTACTAATATCCCATAAAATTTAAGGCCCATGTACGTATTCTTAACGATTCGAACGATTCGTTGCTGAATCTCATCTCAAAACATGCAGAGAGATAAGAAATTCAGATAAATGATGTAAGATTCAAAAGGGAGGAATTTTCCCTTACATTGATAAATATCGTATATCGTTTATGTTTTAAATTAATACAATCATTTTCTGCATAATTTATTATTTCAAAATTAAGTATTTTAAAAGATGCAAAATTCCGAACACGATTTTTAAAATAATTATAAGATAAAATTCTTTTATTTCTTGACACAATGAACCTATATTGGATCTTACATCATGTTACTATTTTGACTGGTATAAAATCCAGTTACTACATATGGATAAGTTATAAAAGTTTAGGTTAAGTAAGTGCATTTAGTGCAATTTAGGTAAATTATAGTAACAGTTAATAATCATAAAATATTTTTTATAATAAAAGCGAGGTTAATAAATTATACGACAAATGCGCTACATTAAAATATCTGTTATTTCACTAGTAACAAGTATACAAATAATAAATGTGAAGCAATACAAAGAATATCTTTGAAAACAGTATGTTATATACATATATGCGTATGTATACTATTTTTTCTGCACTAACTTAAATCAAATTTAATCCTGAATGAATATTTGAAAATAGGATAGATAGAAAGAATAATAAAACTATACTTATACTGTAACAAACACTGTTCTATATCATAATATCTATAGACAAAAAAACAATTTCATTTCTCTAATTTCATTCTCTAATTACTTTTTATATACATATATTCTTTATATTTTTTAATTTAATGTATTTCATTTATTTAAAAAATACGAATACTTTATTAATTTTTGTTTTTACTTCCAAGTGACCATTAAGATGTAATAGACAAGGTGTTTGATAATTCTGTTGACAACGCTCGTAGGTACAGCAAACTAAACTGAGTCGAAAAGTTTTGTATCATTTTGCAATTCTTACAATAATTAACAAGATATTAATAATCGCTCAATATTGGTTTTCAATAAATTTTTACACAAAAGATATTAATTATTAAATAGGCGAATATAGATCTTCAATTTCGGCACTATTTAATAATTAATATCTTGTTACTATTGCGATGATCTATTGATCGCACTATCAATTTTATAGAAAAACAGCAAAAATTGTTTGTTTTCATCTCATAGAGCTCTAAGATTTTTTTCAAAATTTTTATCAACTTTTTAGTATTACATTTTTTCTTTGGCAAATATTTTTACCAACATGTGAGGAAATACGATATTAAAAAATTCTGAAAAAAAATTTTAGAACTTTATAAGTAGAAAATTAACAATTTTTGCCGAAATTGAAGATCAATATTCGCCACTATTTAATAATTAATATCTTGTTACTATTGCGAAAATTACAAAATGGTAGAGGACTTTTCGACTCAGTTTAGTCCACTCTACCTGTCCACGAGCGTTATCAGTACAATTATCAAACTGTATATATTTTAATGTAAAACATATTTAAAAAACCGATTACATAGAATCAACTTTTATGATATTTTTAAGATTGAATTATTTTGTATCAATTGAATTGAATTACATACAACTGAGATTAAATTACTTATATTATTATTTTATATATATATATATATATATATATATTAGGTGTTGGAATTAATTCGTAGCGTTTTTTAATGAAAGAATGTTATTTATTTCACATGAGCATTAAAAAATACATTAATGAAAGTACTTCCCATCACTTGTAAAACGCTACGAATTAATTCCAACACCTAATATATATATATATATATATATATATATATATATATATATACACACATATATAAAATATATTTGTGTTAACATATGAATTTAGAAACAAAATTTGAGCCTTTAACATTGTAATTTTCTTGAATGAAATAATAAGTTCTACTTTATTGTTTTAGTTAAATTAATGAGAGATTGAATAAGAACAATGGTGAAAGATTATTAAAAATAACTTAAACTGAGTGTAATATGATATTATAAATTTTACAGTGCATGTACAATAAAATAAGAAAAAGCATCCAGGATTAAATTTATCCTAATCTGTTCTAATTTATCCACTTTAAGATAACGGATGCATGGAATGCTACATATACATTTATAAAAAATATACGGGTATATTTTTATTAAATTGATGCATATATGCATCTGTAAATATATTATTATAATAAAATCACCACGCATCCGTTACCTCAACAAAAACATTAATTCATCACTCACCAATTTGATGCGTAACAGCGGAGTTTCATCTGCATCGTCGCTACGATGATTCTGTAAAAAAAGAATATAAAATCTAAATTAAAACAAAGCAAAAAATCAAGTAATATTTAAAAAAATATTTTGTAAACGTAATTCTCTTGAAAATAATCATATAATTTTTAAAATATTTTTACAAGCATCGAATTTTTTAATTTACCATTACTTACATATTCATAAAAATAATTATATACTCGAAAAAATGTTATATATATTAATAGACATTACATATATAATTATATATTATATATAAACATTTTTTATATATGAAACATTTTTTCCCGGGCATTTTCTAAAAAAAATCTTAAAAATACATAGATATTTATAAAAATTTTAAGATAATTCTTTTTTTTCTAATTATTACTTTTAAATCATTGTAAAATAAAGCGAATAAAAAAAAGATATTGATTTTACAATAGCAAAAAAGATATTTACCGCAAGGTTGCTCCGCCGATGCCCGATGCCTCTCCCAGACCTCTTCCTCCTCTCAAAGTTGGGATTGACACATCCTCTCGCACTGGACACTCGCGAAAAACACTCGCGAATAATGAACTATAATCGCGCGCGGACTATAACTTGAGTCCGATTACTTGAACGACACTCCCGAACAAACGCGCGACGCGACGAACCGGCTGCGGTTCGTTCATTTTCAAATAAAGCGGCGACGAGGGTACGTTAGCTTCCCCGTTGGATTTTTATACGAAGAGAACGATTTTATTCAATATCTAAAAATTTATCTAGATATATCATTCAGATCTGAAAATTTTTAGATTTGAGAAAAATCGTTCTTTTCGTATAAATATCCTCTGGGTACTGAGCCCTCCCACCACGTCAAGGTGTACCCGTGAGAGGGAAGATAATCTGAAAAATGTAATAGCTATTATCTATATTACTATGCAATCGGTTAACTTTTACAAACGAATATCAAATACAGTCTGCAATTCGTTATCATTGCGAAATAAATTTAGAGCAGCTAAAAGGATTGAATCTTTTATTTATAGATGATGTCTGTAAGATATGATTAAAGTCAATGAAATGGGCTATTTAATAAAAAAGAGAAATGTTTCTTTTATTATATCGATAATAATAGTTTCAAAGAATTACGTTTAATTTTTAAACGGATCGTATAACGGAAGGTGCACAAAAACAAAAAAATAATGAAATTATTAAACTACATTCTGAAAGCAGGAATTGCGTTATTTGCATGAGAGTATTATTCATATTAACGTTTTATGATTCGTATGATACCGTTCGTACAGACAAATGCGACCGTGTCGCTCTTCTTCACATTTCTTTTTGAATATAATAATCGCAAAAAATGCTAGATGTATAATAAGAAATATTTTATAAATATTCACGTAATTCGATTACTAGAATGATTAATTATTCATAAAGTACAACGTTTCGTATTATATTTAGCATTCTTCGCAATAAGATTTTAAAAAGTAATGTAAAAGAACCGCAACACGCGACACGACTACCTATTTCTAAGAATCTCAGGAACCGCGCAGTAACTACGCGTAAACGTAAACATGACGCGCCGCTTCGTGCCACCCCGTACCATCCTCAACACAAGGTCGCGCCAACCGTCTAACTGCCGAAATAAAACGAATATTACGAATATTACGAATAAATAAAATAATATATTCTTCCCATTTTTAATGTTCTTCGATTAATAAAACGATTATTTCTAGTTTTAGCGGCGCGAATCGTTCAATGCGATATCATAATTATATTGCGATATACCGAGGAACATATTTGACTTTATTTTATAATTTATTTTATTTTATAATTTTAAATATCAATTTTTCGTATCCATTACAATGTAAAAAGATATTCTTATTAGCATGGTCTTCCTTATATAATTGCTCACGTGAAATAACTTTTACATCCCAATATTACATCTCAATTTTGATTACTCTTTTCTGTGATGTACAATTAAATAAAGATTAATAATATGTCATCCTTTTTTTAAACGAAGATAAATACAAAAATTTATTTTGAATTATAAAACAATTTTTACTAAATAGAATAACAGCATGCATCTAACAATAAGAATCTCATTTCTATTGTTAGTTATCGTACATCCGCGAACGCACGAAATATTTAAAATATTCATGAGTTGCGTATGTGAGTAATGAATCTCAGAAATAAAGGGAAAAAATGCATACAACCTATAATCCTTTTCAATCCTTAATATACTCCTTAGTTTTAGGCAACCTTATGTAATTCGCGTTCGTAGATATTGCTGTTAATTAATGCGACACGCGGAGCGACTCGAAAACACGTACGTCTCTCACCGAGATCGCCTAGCGAATGCCGAAGTGACCCCTACGTCTTCGCTCCGCGTCCCACCGCTTTTCGTCGCCAGTGACCCCCTTCCCCTACCGAGCTTTTCGCCAGATGTTTTTAGATTACACTCAACTATCGCGTATTCAAACGACGAAAAATATTCAACGATTTATTCAATTATATTTTTCATATTTTACATGATTTTGACAAACGGATATCGCCGTACATTTCGCGTTTTGCTTTGTGGCATCTCGGGCACAATCCTATATTATTTGCATGATTCTCTTAAACGAATTAGTAATTATTCGCGTGAAATATTTTTGATATTTTCTATAATTCTCAATTTTCATAATTCTTTTTAATGATCCATACTTCAATAAAGATTGATAAAATATTCTATATATGTTCTTTATATAAAGATAAACGCAAAAAATCTTAATAAAATGAAACAATTTGTGCTAAATACAGATTTGGTTAAAAGTACTAAATATCTTGTTAATCGTTATTTAATTTTTCAATTAATAAATTAATTTAGGACGCTACTTTTACTGCAAATTATTCTGTCTTTCAGAAATTCTTTAAACGTACGTATAATAAAATATAAAATAGGTTCCGGAAACTTATTTAAAATATTAAATAAGTCAGAAATGTAGTTATTTAAAATAACAAATACTAAATTTCTATTTTAATTTTTTTAATTTAAAATATGTACTTTCATCGCTTTTACAAGTATGTAAAAATTATTAAACGATTTTTACGTGTATTTTGGCAAAAAGAATTTGTAAAGTTGTATATTTACAACAAATACTTCTGCATTGTTGTAACTAAATATAGTTAACAAATTGAGAAAAATACTTTTTCAAAAATGTATAACTCTGAAACATAAATATTTAAACGAAAAATTTAAACGTTAATGTTTTTTTTAAACTAAATTAAGTTAGAGTTAATGGCTTACAAGTTTTTAATTTAAAAGAAGTTAATAAATTAAGGTTTAAAAGTAACTAAATGATGTTAAAAATTAATGCATTTGAAATTAATTGAATTAATATTTAAACGAAAAATATGTTCAGGATTGTCAGGTAGTAATTAGTTAAAACGTTAAAAGTTACAAAAAAGGTAAAAAGTTAATAACTTTTAATTTAGATAATTTCAAATGCATTAATTTTTATTTAGTTACAACAATGTATAATTTGTTATAAATATACAACTTTACAAATTGTTTTTAAAGTTGCCAAAATATACGTAAAAATCGTTTAATAATTTTTACATACTTGTAAAAGCGATGAAAGTTAAAATATACATTTTAAATTAAAAAAATTAAAAGAGAAATTTAATATTATTATTTATTATTTTAAATAACTACATTTTTGACTCATTTAATATTTTAAATAAGTTTCCGGAATCTATTTTATATTTTATTATACGTTTAAAGAATTTCTGAAACACAGAATAATTTGCAGTAAAAGTAGAGTGTCTTAAATTAATTTATTAACTAAAAAATTAAATAACGATTAACAAGATATTTAGTACTTTTAACCAAATCTGTATTTAGCACAAATTGTTTCATTTTATTAAGATTTTTTGCGTTTATCTTTATATAAAGAACATATATAGAATATTTTATCAATCTTTATTGAAGTATGGATCATTAAAAAGTATTATGAAAATTGAGAATTATTGAAAATATTAAAAATATCTCACGCGAATAATTACTAATTCGTTTAAGAGAATCATGCAAATAATATAGGATTGTGCCCGAGATGCCACAAAGCAAAACGCGAAATGTACGGCGATATCCGTTTGTCAAAATCATGTAAAATATGAAAAATATAATTGAATAAATCGTTGAATATTTTTCGTCGTTTGAATACGCGATAGTTGAGTGTAATCTAAAAACATCTGGCGAAAAGCTCGGTAGGGGAAGGGGGTCACTGGCGACGAAAAGCGGTGGGACGCGGAGCGAAGACGTAGGGGGGCAAGGTGCGGTGGTCGATCGTCACTTCGGCATTCGCTAGGCGATCTCGGTGAGAGACGTACGTGTTTTCGAGTATTAACAGCAATATCTACGAACGCGAATTACATAAGGCCTAAAACTAAGGAATATATTAAGGATTGGAAAGGATTATAGGTTGTATGCACTTTTTCCCTTTATTTCTGAGATTCATTATTCACATACGCAACTCGTGAATATTTTAAATATTTCGTGTGTTCGCGGATGTACGATAACTAACAATAGAAATGAGATTCTTATTGTTAGATGCATGCTATTATTCTATTTAGTCAAAATTGTTTTATAATTCGAAATAAATTTTTGTATTTATCTTCATTTAAAAAAAGGATGATATATTATTAATCTTTATTTAATTGTACATCACAGAAAAGAGTAATCAAAATTGAGATGTAATATTGGGATGTAAAAGTTATTTCACGTGAGCAATTATATAAGGAAGACCATGCTAATAAGAATATCTTTTTACTTCTTGCCTTTTGTCAGCATTACATTGTAATGGATACGAAAAATTGATATTTAAAATTATAAAATAAAATAAATTATAAAATAAAGTCAAATATGTTCCTCGGTATATCGCAATATAATTATGATATCGCATTGAACGATTCGCGCCGCTAAAACTAGAAATAATCGTTTTATTAATCGAAGAACATTAAAAATGGGAAGAATATATTATTTTATTTATTCGTAATATTCGTAATATTCGTTTTATTTCGGCAGTTAGACGGTTGGCGCGACCTTGTGTTGAGGATGGTACGGGGTGGCACGGAGCGGCGCGTCATGTTTACGTTCACGCTTAATTACTGCGCGGTCCCCTACTGAGATTCTTAGAAATAGGTAGTCGTGTCGCGTGCGATTCTTTCACATTATTAAAATCTTATCGCGAAGAATGCTAAATATAATACGAAACGTTGTACCTTATGAATAATTAATCATTATAGTAATCGTATTACGTGAACATTCATAAAATACATTTCTTATTATATCTAGCATTTTTGCGATTATTATATGTTTCAAAAAGAAATGTGAAGAAGAGCGCATTTGTCTGTACGAACGGTATCACACGAGTCATAAAAAAAGCAACGTTAATATGAATAATACTCTCATGCAAATAACGCAATTCCTGCTTTCAGAATTAATATAGTTTATTAATTTAATTATTTTTTTGTTTTTGTGCACCTTCCGTTATACGAACCGTTTAAAAATTAAACATAATTCTTTGACTAACTATTATTGGTAATATAATAAAAGAAACATTTCTCTTTTTTATTAAATAGCCCATTTTATTGACTTTAATCATATCTTACAGACATCATCTATAAATAAAAGATTCAATCCTTTTAGCTGCTCTAAATTTATTTCGCATTTATAACGAATTGCAGACGTGTGTTTGATATTCGTTTGTAAAAGTTAACCGGTTGCATAATAATATAGATAGTAGCTATTACATTTTTCAGATTATCTTCCCTCTCACGGGTACACCTTGACGTGGTGGGAGGGCTCAGTACCCAGAGGATATTTATACGAAGAGAAGAGGTTTTTCTCAAATCTAAAAATTTTCGGATCTGAATGATATATCTAGATAAATTTTTAGATATTGAATAAAATCGTTCTCTTCGTATAAAAATCCAACGAGGAAGCTAACGTACCCTCGTCGCCGATTTATTTGAAAATGAACGAACCGCAGCCGGTTCGTCGCGTCGCGCGTTTGTTCGGGAGTGCCGTTCAAGTAATCGGACTCAAGTTATAGTCCGCGCGCGATTATAATCCATTATTCGCGTGTGTTTTTCGCGAGTGTCCAGTGCGAGAGGATGTATCAACCCCAACTCTGAGAGGAGGAGGAGGTCTGGGAGAGGCATCGGGCACCGGCGGAGCAACCTTGCGGTAAATATCTTTTTTGCTATTGTAAAATCAATATCTTTTTTTTATTCGCTTTATTTTACAATAATTTAAAAGTAATAATTAGAAAAAAAAGAATTATCTTAAAATTATTTTGAAATTTTATAAATATCTATGTATTTTTTTAGAAAATGCCTATATAAAAAATGTTTATATATAATTATATATGTAATGTCTATTATATAATTATTTTTATAAATATGTAAGTGAATGGTAAATTAAAAAATTCGATGCTTGTAAAAATATTTTGAAAATTATGTGATTATTTTCAAGAAAATTACGTTTACTAAATATTTTTTTTTAATATTAATTGATTTTTTGTGCTTTGTTTTAATTTAGATTTTATGTTCTTTTTGTTACAGAATCATCGTAGCGACGATGCAGATCAAACTCCGCTGTTGCGCATCAAATTGGTGAGTGATGAATTGATGTTTTTGTTGAGGTAACGGATGCGTGGTGATTTTATTAATATATTTACAGATGCATATATGTATCAATTTAACAAAAATATACCTGTATATTTTTTATAAATGTATATGTAGCATTCCATGCATCCATTACCTTAAAGTGGATAAGTTAGAACAGATTAGGATAAATTTAATCCTGGATGCTTCTTCTTATTTTATTGTACATGCACTATCATATTAACACTCAGTTTAAGTAATTTTTAATCTTTCGTAAAAGTCGTCATTGCTCTTATCCAATCTCTCATTAATTCAATTGAAACAATAAAGTAGAACTATTTCATTCAAGAAAACTACAATGTTAAAGGCTCAAATGTTGTTTCTAAATTCATATGTTAACACGAATATATTTTATATATGTACATGTGTACACACACACACACACACACACACACACACACACACACAAAATATACATATATATATATTAAGTAATTTAATCTCAGTTGTATGTAATTCAATTTGATTGATACCAAATAATTCAATTTTTAAAATATAATTCATTGATTGATTCTATGTAATCGGTTTTTTAAATATGTTTTACATTAAAATATATACAGGATGTTTGATAATTGTACTGATAACGCTCGTGGGCAAGTAGAACAGACTAAACTGAGTTGAAAAGTCGTCTACCATTTTGCAATTTTCGCAATAGTAACAAGATATTAATTATTAAATAGTGGCGAATATTAATCTTCAATTTCGGCAAAAATTGTTAATTTTTTCCTTATAAAGTTCTAAAATTTTTTTCAGAATTTTTTAATATCGTATTTTCTCACATGTTGGTAAAAATACTTGCCAAGGAAAAAATGCTATACTAAAAAGTTGATAAAAAATTCTAAAAAAAATCTTAGAGCTCTATGAGAAGAAAACAAACAATTTTTGCTGTTCTTTTGTTAAATTGACAGTACGATCAATAGATCATCGCAATAGTAACAAGATATTAATTATTAAATAATTAATATTTTGTTACTACTTATTTTTACTAACATGTGAGAAAATACGATATTAAAAAATTCTAAAAAAAATTTTAGAACTTTATAAGGAGAAAATTAACAATTTTTGTCTCTTGTTGTTTTTTTGTAAAGTTAATGGTATTTGAATAAAAAATTATTGGAAACCAATATTGAGTGATTATTAATATCTTGTTAATTATTACAAAATGATATATGACTTTTCGACTCAGTTTAGTCCGCAGTACCTACGAGTGTTGTCAATAGAATTATCAAACACCTTGTATATTACGTCTTAACGTACTTGGAAGTAAAAACAAAAATTAATAAAGTATTCATATTTTTTAAATAAATGAAATACAATAATTTAAAAAATATAAAGAACATATGTATATAAAAAGTAATTAGAGTAAATGAAATTGTTTTTTTTGTCTATAGATATTATAATATAGAACAGTGTTTGTTACAGTACAATAAGTATTATTTTATTATTCTTTCTATCTATCCTATTTTCAAATATTCATTCAGGATTAAATTTTATTTAAGTTGATGCAGAGAAAAATAATATACATACATATATATGTATATAACATACTGTTTTCAAAGATATTCTTTGTATTGCTTCACACTTATTATTTGTATATTTGTTACTAGTGAAATAACAGATATTTTAATGTAGCGCATTTGTCTAATTAATTGACATTTGTATAATTTATTAATCTCGCTTTTTTATAAAAAATAATTTATGATTATTAATTGTTACTATAATTTATCTAAATTGCACTAAATGCATTTACTTTAGCCTAAACTTTTATAACTCATCCATATGTAGTAACTGGATTTTATACCAGTCAAAATAGTAACATGATGTAAGATCCAATATAGGTTCATTGTGTGAAGAAATAAAAGAATTTTATCTTATAATTATTTTAAAAATCGTGTTCGGAATTTTGCATCTTTTAAAATACTTAATTTTGAAATAATAAATTATGCAGAAAATGATTGTATTAATTTAAAACATAAACGATATACGATATTTATCAATGTAAGGGAAAATTCCTCCCTTTTGAATCTTACATCATTTATCTGAATTTCTTATCTCTCTGCATGTTTTGAGATGAGATTCAGCAACGAATCGTTCGAATCGTTAAGAATACGTACATGGGCTTTAAATTTTATGGGATATTAGCAATCGATTTAGTAATTTCCGATCTATATTTAATTTGAAGTTTTGTTGTTTGTAAAATTTATACTAAGAAATTTGATCTAATTTCACAATATTTGAGACTTATATAATCAAAATGTTGAAAATATCCCTTATAGAGATTTTTTTTAATTTAGATTTATTTTTAGTCAAATACTTATATTTTTAGTTTCGAATAAAGAATAAATTTATTCACACACATGTATTAATAAAATTATTATTATTGATAATTAATATTTAATCAATTTGATTAATATGGTGGCCCCTTCGCGACGCGTTCGTGTTTCGCGCATCATACAAAGGCGTAAAATTTTACGCTTTTAGTCGGCAGCAAAAAGGAATATTTTTCCTTGCTGTCGATCTCTGGCATATTAAGCCAGAATATTGGCAGAAAAAAGACGAGGATCTGAACGAACATGGGTGTTGGTGTGTAACACCAATCTAATTTTTTAAAAGATATATATAAATATAAATTCTGAATATTCGGGAGGGCAACTTACTCGCAAATTGCGAGTTCTTATATTGTTGATTTAAAACTAATAAATAACAAGGCTAATGAGAGCTAGTGCAGATAATGAAGCGCAAGTTTTGTAGGTTTTTTTAATCTACAAATTCTAGTTGCACTTTATTATCCGCAATGGCTCTCATTAGCTTTGTTATTTATTAATTTTTTGTATTTTAAAAATTAAAAGTCTATTTTAATTATTATCATTTATTGCTCATTTATTTAATACGATCACAATTAGGTAATCTCTCTGAATTTATCAGTACACGATAGGACATGGTTAGGCATTAGCTGCTGCATTCAGCAAAGAAAGCAGTTTTGCAATTATTGTAAAATTTGATTTA
The DNA here is from genome assembly GCF_024713525.1 of Acromyrmex echinatior. Taxonomy (NCBI): domain Eukaryota; kingdom Metazoa; phylum Arthropoda; class Insecta; order Hymenoptera; family Formicidae; genus Acromyrmex; species Acromyrmex echinatior. Next base: position 1,324,619 of record NC_141869.1, read on the forward strand.
ATTCAATCATTAGTTCATTTAAATTCATAAAGAACCTAAAGCAAGAACCAATCGTGTTGAAGAATTTTACAATATTTGCAAAGCTGCTTTCTCTGCTGAACACAGTTATTAACGTATTATATTCGCGGTGTTACACGTTAATGAAGTAATGTAGAAAGTAGAAATATATGAACAGAGATAGGATACGCGAATAGGCACGAATAAATGAAAATACGGATAGGTAGGACAAGTATATGGATAGGTAGGGACTGTATAGGTAAAGACAATAAATGTAGATAAATTGAAAAATTAAATTATTATAAATAAAATGACACTTAAATAGATTTCGCGATCGAGTAATTAAATTTTGTTTTAAAAAATAAATATAATTAAACTAAAAAAATATTATATAATAAATCTAATTACTAAATTATATAATATGTAGATAAGGATACATAGACATGTGTACTTGATAATTGCAAAGGAAAGATTAAAAATTAAATAAAATTTTAAATTAATCTTAAATTTTATTTAATTGTCAACAACCCAATGTCAAATATGATTATATATTATATAATCAATAAAATAATATATTATATATAATTTTAATTATATATTATATATAATTTTAAATTTCATTGAATTTTCAACTTCCCTGAAATTAAACTTAAATTAATCTTATAAAATTCTATACATATACAAAGTGTAATTAATTTTACCATAAATAAATGTATATATAATAATATTACATACGTAATATAAAATTTATATGAACTATATCCAGGTAAATGCCATCATGTTTATTTTTGTAATTTCCGCAATAATTACTAATTTAAATTATACATTTATTGGAATGTTTATATATTCATATTAAATATATCTATTCCATACAGATAGCATTTATCTTGTCGTAGTAAATCAAATTTATTGTTGCTTTATTGATGTAAATTACACGAAATCGACGAACCATATGATAACAAAAATTATTTTTTAATTTAACGAATTTGATAGATGTATAATTAAAACAATTTTTTTTAATTTGGATTTTATTGTAAATATGAAAAAGTCATTAATAATTTTAAGTGACTTTTAATTAAAAATTTTATATTTAAAATAATCGTCAATTTTTCATCTATTTAATTTATTAAATAAAAGTCAGTAAAGATTCGAGCTTTGACTGAAGTAATATAGGTAAATATTAACTTTACATTTATATTTTTAACATTAAAAAATTACAAATATTAATGATTAATTTATTATGTACGGAAGCCTCATCGCTATCCCTCGCGTCAAGTGGATGCTATGTTGATACGATGAATGCGTGATTTGTACCGATAGAAAGTCGAAATTATTTTTACAATATCATACGAAGACTTATTCCTCGTCGCTTTCTGTAAAGTCCATTCGCAAAGTCTAGTTTGGTATCTTATTGAAAATTCTTGTACAGGATCGGAATTAATCCCGAGTTTTCTCATCTTGCACTGGAAGTAATAATTTTGTCAATGAGTCAGACAATTATAAGCTATATATTTTAAAATCAAGTTACGAAATTAATTTAGTATACTTTAATATACAATTTTCGTCGCTTTTTTTGTTTTATTAAATGTTCTCCCACTAGTAATAATAATGTTAGTAATAGTACTATATCTTAATAACAATATGAATTTAATATTATATAATTAATGTATGGCTATACATATATATTTTTTTAAATCCAAATTGTTAAGTAAATAAATTTAAGCTTTATGCAAATAATTTGCTTATTTTTCGATGATTGCTCTAACAAAAAAATATGATTACGAATGTATATAGTTAATTTTTTAACTGTTATTTTAAAATCATTTTTAGGTATTGGAGACATCCCACCGTTCCAGAATATTGTTAATTATTAATTTATATGTATATTATAAACTTTTCTATGATAAAATACATGCAGATATATTACGAGATTATATTTAACAAGTTTTGATTTTTGTCGATTTAGATAATTTTTTTATCAAAATACCTTATGTTCTTTTATTAATGATATCGTGATTACATGAATTTAATTAAAAATGTGTGGATACAAAAAATTCGAGATAAGTCGAATGGATACCTTTATATTAGCGAGGTATTAATAATTAAAATTTTGGGAAAATGCAGAAAAAAAAATTGTTAAATTATATATAATAACAAATTTTTCAGAAAGCATACTTAGTTCTTTAAAATCTCGTTATTATCAAGTTTCGATTTATCTTGAACAGTTGGTACCCCGAGATACTTTTGTATTCATACATATAAAAAATTACAATGATGCATGTATTTTATTACTATTAAATATATTCCTTCGTAATCATCATTCCATAAGGAAATCATTTTATCTTTTTATTTTTAATAAGAGATGATTTGTAGTAATGTGTGGCAGAACATATAATTTCCTCGCAAATTTTGATATTATATTAAAAATGCAATAAAAATGTAATTAAGATGCTACCAAAATTATTTCTATCATAAGTGGTCTGAAAGATTTGGAATTCACATCCTTCTGTAATAAGACCGCTGGTGTTTGACGGATTGCTTAACTTTTTTTTGCGAATGGATCTTATGAATTTGACGTGGAATCAGAATACATCAAGTTCGCTTTTCTATGAAGATTTTTTTCTTCTTTGTATCGGAAACTAACCTTATCAACGTGGAGGGACCTTGATCAAATTATCGGGATAATTATCTTAAATGCGATGAAATTCTTGTCGTAAATGTATTAATGACTTTTTATCACGATATTAATAAGTTTTATAATATAATCGCAAGTTAATAATTAATAGTAAGTACGATCTAATTGTTGTTAATATTTTCATTCTACATTTATCAATATTTCATTAAACATTGGTTTAGAAAATTTGTGTTATCGTATGTATTTTCGACATTTTCGTATAATTACCTCATTACTAAATTTTATTGATTGTGGTCCTATAATATAATTCTTATTATATTTCGAACAACATTTTTTTTTATACATTGTAAATAATTATTGTATTATTAAAGGATTACAATAAAAGATAATATTAAAAAGCTATGCAATGTAATTGTTAATTATTTTATTGTCTTTCGCTAATCATAATGTAATATGATTTTAGCGAAATATAATAAAATAATTAAAGAAAAAAAGAGATATAAAATTAAAAAATAAATTTAAAACATACTTACCTGCAAAAACCGACTAAATTTATTAGTAACTCGTTTTTTTACTGGGGAATATACTTACAAAGAAAAGAGGATCGCCATTAAAAATTGGCGGGAGTGGTGGAGAAATCTTTTCAATTATATATCATTGCATGAGTCTAAATCAAATAATATGATATTAGGTCATTTAAAAAGTATCCGCGGTTTTTTGTTCAATTTTTGTTTTGAATGAAAAAACCGCGAATACTTTTTAAATGACCCAATAATTTACAATATTTAATATATAATATTTTATGAAATGATATACCTATATAATATTTTTCTGAATTTTTGATTTCTTTTATATTATTACAGATGCATTTTGCTCCTAAAATATAGGAACAGAGAATGGATAATAAACTAGCGCATTTAATAGCGCAAATAATGCGCAATAAATAACATTTTGTATAAAGTAATGTGCAATATTACAAAATGTACAATATTGCAATAGTACAAAATAAATGAAATTTTATAATAAATAATGTATGTAAAAGTTTTATTATTTTATATACAATATTTATTTATTATCATTTTTTAATTTGTCACAATTTTTGAGCATGAATTCAAAATTTAGAAAATAATGCGTTTAAAAAACTGGAGGGAATAGCTAAAACATGGCGTCACTCTGATTGTAGGCTCTCTAATTTCGAATAGTGCTAATTGGTTGTTTCAATGACGCATTCTTCTATTCCGTAGCCCTTTTCCGCACCGTGTGATTTCACCCTAAGGTTTTCGACTAATCGCATTGCTCGATTGATACGGTTACGGATGACCGAATCGAGCAACGTGATTGGTCTACCTACGTTATGTGTACGATTACTATTACGGAAAGTGGGTGTGTGAGATTAGCTTGCTGATTATTGATTGGTTACGCGCACGAAATAATAAAGAGATCAAACTTAAGCGGCCGGTCACAAAAAAAGTGAGCTTGAAATGGTGTAGGAAAACCCATGGAAAATTCGGCAGATGTATTATATAATAATATTGTGATCATTATTTTTAACATAACAGTTTAAAGCTTGAAGAATTATAAAATTGAAATAAATATATATTTCAGTTATATTTTAATTCATACTAGCAGACATATGAATATTAGCAAGCATATAATGTTAGCAAGAAAATTGAAAAAAAAAAGTTTATTTTATTAGGTATTGGAATTAATTCGTAGCGTTTTTTAATGAAAGAATGTTATTTATTTCACATGAGCATTAAAAAATACATTAATGAAAGTACTTCCCATCACTTGTAAAACGCTACGAATTAATTCCAACACCTAATAAAAACAATGTTTGATATTGTTTAGCATGCTAATAAAAATTAACAGGACACATTTAAGCAAAGAAAAAAAAATTACATTTCTTATACATAGAGAATAGAGAAGTGTACATAGAGAACAATAAGTTATTTCAAAATAATTTACATAACTTTGATTTCATGTGACTAATTTCATAAATATCTATACCTAAATTATAATTTAATGTTTTTTTAAAAAAAAATATTAAAAAATAATAATCTATAGTATTTGTTACTATAAAAACAGATATAACAATTTTAATTTATAATCAAAATATATATAATGTAATTATTTATTGATTATAAGCCTGTTCTTTTTAGTTGAACTTACACAGTTCAGCTTATCTTTTTTTCCAATATTGAGAGAAAAAAAGGACAGATAAGCAATGTAAGAAGTTCAATTAAAAAGAAAAGCCTTTAGAGCATCTTAATTATAGAAAACTTTCCATTTGATGATACAAGTCGATATATATACATATATATATACATACATTATAAATTGACAAATCAATTGTCCATACTTGTGGATAATAATTGATATAATAATATTTTGTTACGCCCACGCGGCCGATTTACGAAGTCTCTCGAACCGCCGAAATGAACAGCACGAATGTTAAGAAGAAGAACAAGAAGCGTTTATTAATGAAGAATACAGAACAGAACACCGCGAAAGATGTTAGATGGAGCAATCAAGAGATACGTCCGAACACGCCGACCGCTCAAATCTGGCGATTTTGTTATCAGACGAATGCCTAATGCTCGTCTCGGCAATGCGTGCTCTTCGCTATACTACAGGCGTCGGCAAAACACGGGCATAACAATATTATGTATATTTTAGCAATTTTTCTTTATTCATACAAATCAATGAATTAAACTTTTGATGTTTCGTATCATAAAAAAAATTTATATGTTATCATACTTTGCAAAAGTGGCATCTTCCCCCTATATATACGGGTAAGATGCCACTTCCTATGGGAAAAGATATCACAAACAATTAAATAATGTGATGCAATATAAACTTACATATTTTACTTATTGTATACATGTATATTATTATTGTTATATATGCATGTTCATCTATACTTATATCGTAATTTCGTGTAGTAAGTTAATATTATATTACTAAGATTAATTCATTTTTTTATTGTATTGTAAAAAAATATGCAATTATCAAGTACAGAACAACTGAAAAGAAATAATACCTATCTACAGCGCGGCGCTTATAGCACAAGTGGGAACATAACATTATTATATAATACATGAATAAATTCGGTATTCGATGCTCTTTAATTTTTGTTCATATAAAATTTTTTAATTTTGCAGAATTAATGAGTAGGATTGGGAGAAAGTTAAAAAATTTGATATTAAAAAAAATGAATACATCATTATATAGAGCACAAAATATCATAAAACTTCTGTATTAAACGTTTTTTTATATATATCACATAATTTCGAAGATATTAAAAATATTAAAAACGATAAAATTCTATTTTTCGAGGGAGTGCTTAACTCCCTAAACCTTGAGATACACTGATAAAAAAAATATGGATCTAATACTTTTTTATACTCTACAATATATCCAAAGCCCATCAAAATCGGTGAGGGACGACTCGTTAGCAGATAAAAATTATTATATTTTGCCAAAATATCATCAATGTTGCTCTCATATACTTATTGTTAGTTTAATACGTACTTCCGATGTAAACAAATTAATTAAATTAAACCTATCTTATGAAAAATATCATCTTTCTGTTATGGAGAAGTGCTTCAATTTATAGAATAAGACAATCGATCTTCAAATAAGGCAAGCGAATAGTATAAAAAATTGTAAATAGGGCTCTTTGTACATCATGTATAACAAAATGGAATTCTTTTCACGACAGCGTGATAGAATTATTGAAAATTAAAGAATTATTAACGAAAATTTCTGAAGCACTTGCCATATTTTACTGCTCAAGATATTGAATTCTTAAAAGAATATAAGACATGTACAGATCCCACAGCATATTATTATTTAAATATTTTGCGAGGTGAGAAAGAAATATTTTTTGGCGATATTTTATCTCTTTGAATCTTTGGAGTAAAAAATAATTTTAAAAATATTAAAAGATTAGATGAAAACGATATAAAACATTAAAATATTGCGAGCCATAAGAGCATTTTCTAAAACATTTGCGTGACCGTTTTCATAATATAATTAAATTAAATAATAATACAAAAGATTTTATTATTGCTACAGTATGTTACCCAAAATGGAAACTTTGTTGGGTATTTGAAAATCTAAAAGATAGTAAATTGCAGTTTATTAAAGTAATCAATTCTATTATTGAAACAATTATAAATAATGGAATCTCAATTGCTTCGACAAATATTAATAAATTGTATAGTAATAAAAAAGAGCAACAATTTTTTAGTTTTATGGACAATTCATGTATTTCTCTATCTCAAAGTAGAACATTTAGCCGAGATGGAATTGCTTCAATATTTATCATTCAGATGATGATGTTTCGCTTCAAAATCTTCATAAATATTCAAAAATTAAATTATTTCTTAAATATAATACATACTGCAATACCATCTTCTGCTCCCTTAAAACGTCTGTTTAGTTTCTAACTAAGATTTCTAACTAACGATTTCTGCAAGAAGCAAGCTCGTTATTGCAATTGTACTCGTACGAACAGGATTCCAATATCTTCAATTGTTTCCAATTGCCGCTTGGGAAAAGTAAAACCCCTGTACGCGTGACCTCACTGTTTCCCATTTTGTAAGAGCTTTTTGTCAGAGGATCCGATTCGCAAGCATTTAATTGTCAGGACGACTATTGTAACAACGGCTCCGATGAAGGACACGATACCGAAGACCGCCAGCACCGCGAACCAATTCTTGAATGTGCTGATTCTGCTGTCGCAATCGTAACTATCGGTGTCATTAAGATTGAGAGCCGACAGATTGACTGGTCTGAGGGAGATCGATTTGTATTTGTGCTTCGCAACGATAGAATTCCGCTCTTTCCTGATGAATCGATAGGATATAGCATAAGTGAATTCCTGCCCATTGTGGGACCCTTTGGCGCTGTAGTACTGGATCAATAGTTCGTTTCCGGTAGACATCAAAGGTATTTGGATATTGTTGATGTCCCAATGAGACGCATCACAATACGACCATATTAAGAAGCTGTTGTTTACCTGCAAAATTCATAAAATGTAACTGTTTCGTAGAAAAAAAAGGAAAAAATAGATAGAGAAAGAATAGAATTTTAATGTTTGAATCGAGTATGCAAAATTTTCGAATTCCTCTTTGTCATTTTTCCTTCATCAATTTTCATATCTTCAGTTATTAAAATTTATTTAAAATTAATAATTAAAATTTATGTACTCCCTGTAAACGAAGATTAAAAAATTCGACGAAGATAAAACCTCGCGGAATGAATCCTTATCGATTCGTGCACCCATAGAAAAGATTTCCGTATCTAAAGTAACTACTCTTTGATCTATCATAAAATAGAATCAATACAAGGACAATCATATTTCTTGTTATTAGAGGAAATTTTATTTTTTTTCAGAAAAAGATTAGGCTACGGTATTCGCATGTTTTTCATTATTTTAAAAACATGTGAGTACCATAGCCTAATCTTATACGTCTCATCGTTTATTTTATCATATGGATTCATCTGTACGTACTGAGGATAACTAAAAAGTTAGCCGAAACATGTATACAAATTACCAGTTAAATATGATAAATACAATTTAATAATATTGAAATTTATCGCGCACGTATTACAGCGCTAATTCCCTATTTAGCCAAATTTATTATAATAATATATTTTTTAACTTGTTAATTATATTTTTTATATCAGGAAATTATTATTATATTTTCATATTATTATTATATTTAAATTATTATTCGTTTATTTTAAACCTAAAATTGTATAATTTAAATTATGTGTGTTACTGTTGTCTCAAAATAATAAGGTAATTTTATTTAATTTAAGAGAGGAAAATACGAATTATTGATCCAATCTTAATATTGTTTTTTTTTTATTACATATAAGGTTGCGATAAAAGAATATTGTTTGAATATTTTTTTATACGTCAAGAGAATATTTTTTGTCTCGTTATCAGAAATCCTTTCTAAGAGAGCGAATTCCGAGAAGCCATTATAGAAATCAATTAAAAAATATGAGAGCTTACTTGCGCTCCGTTATAGACAGTGATTTCGTTGCTCGGACAAGAGTTTAAAGTGAAGTTTCGCCTCCCCGTCTCCGGTTTCTCGTGTTCGGGCTCATTTCTGAGAATCTTTATATAGATCGAAACCTTCTCAGTGGTTCTACCGAGGAACTTGTAAGTGCACAAAGTATCTGGGGGATACCAGCTCTGCGGGGATCTAATGTTCTCCCTGCTGTTCCGTGGCCGCCCGGTGCTCCTGTATGCGAATTCGCATCTCGTACGTCTCACCTCTCGTGAAACGCGTTCCTCTTGAAGGGTCACCTGGAAGCCATCGTGGGTCACGGTGCCGTCCTCGCGAGCGACGAACTCCAGGATCACGTTTTTCCCGCTCGAGTAAATGCGCGGGACTCGGCCGCTACCGCAGAACCTCGAGATCTCCAAGATCCTCCCGTTCACATTTTCCAGAAGTGCAAGATAGTCGCCGCTGCCGCATGTATTTGCCAACGATCGATTTTCCCTGAGATATTTGGGTTCCAGTGCCTTAATAAATTATACGGGATATTATTGATTTAGGTGAACAAATGTACTTGTTCAGAAATACTTTGATATAATTAAGTTTTGTTAAACGAAAACGTGGATCTCGTCATGTGTAATTATTTAAATCTTCATATTTTAATGGACAAAATAGTGTCAGTTTTATGTCAGAAGTCTGGTATTTGAAAATATTAATGAAATAATAGGATTTTGCTGTATATAGATTATCTTAAGGTTCCTATTCACTCACTGCCGTCTCAAATTATGACGTCAGAAGCGAGAAAATAAAAATTTTGCAAATTATATTTGAATAGAAATATTTTTCAATAAAACAACATTTGCAACTGATAGATTGTAAAATATATGAAAATTATCTTTTTGTTTGTATAATTAGGAAGAAATTAAATCATATTTATTTTGTTTTCGGTTATGCATAATTCATTTCCATATGTATGTTTATTGATTAATTAACAAAACAAAAAGAGAGTTTACGGTGTATTTTACAAGTCGATTTTATTTTATAAATTGTTTTATTAAAACATTTCCATATTAAAATATCTTGCAAGATTTTATATTATATATATTTTCTCATTTCTGACGTCACAATCTGAGATAGTAATGGTGAATGAACAGGAACCTTAAATAGCAATAAGAGTTCCATGATTATATATGTATACTTAATAATTAAAATAATATTTTAAAATAGTAATTGAAATCACTCTTTAAAATGCTAATAAAACACTTAAAGTAAGTAAAGCATTTCAACTGAAAAAAATGCATATGTGTTCTTTTAAGCAGAGCAATTATATTAGCAAATTAGCAAAAAGAATTCATTGATCTTCCACTAATGCGTTTTTCTTTAAGCTTAAACGAACTACATACCATCGCTCTATTGATCGTTTCGTTCGGTCTTTTAGAATCGCTATTGAAATAATGATTCGGAACGACCCCTCGATGGTTCTTTCTCGTTATCTTCGAACGCATTGATTTTATGCGAAACTTCGGCTCGTTTGTGTCAGACTTAAGCGGCAGTTCTTTGTAACGATATTGCTCTCCCCTGTACTGCTGTATCGCCTTTTTCTTGTAATGCCTGAGCCTCGCTAATTGTCCATTCGTTTCCGTGGTGTATTTCATCGCAGGAATCCGACTACTGTACTCGTTCCTCGACCAATCGTCCCTGATAATAGATTCATCCGCTTCGATGAAACTCTGACCCTTCGTGACCAACAATTCCTTTTCCCTGGAGTCGAAGGAGTCCTCGCAATTCTCCATCTGGCAGCTCTCCTGATCGGTGTAGTTCATCAAATCGAAAAGGTCCTCGGGCTGACCACCTATCCTGAAGCGACCAGCGTTCGACTCCAAGGCTATCCTACATCTGAGAATCGATCGAATTCGGCAATCACATGGAAAGAATGGTTCTGCTGAAGTATCTAAAAAGTAGCTAGATATAAGTTTGAAAATAATTTTGCTAATCTATCAAAATAATTATATAGTTCAAGCTGGTTGCTAGAATGTCAAAACTTTTTGCAACATCATTCATCATGCTTAAGTTTTTTACATAACTGCTTTGATGGCTCAACAAAATTATTTTTAGATCTATATAAATTTTTAGATACTTTAGTAAAGTCATTCTTTCCATGCAGCGCGATCCATGCGACGCAACAGTTAGTAATTTAGAACTTTGAAATTGAGATAATTTTATCTCTCTCGGCGTTTTATTCTCGGAAACATGTTTCAAACCAAATTAGCTCGATAAGTTTCGCCAGAAAATCGAGTTTGAACGACTCTACCCGTTCGATATTTAACGTATAATTAGTGATGAAGCGTAAGGAAGCAAAATTTGCAGCAAGCAGAGTTTGCTGGTTCGAAGAGAAGGTTTGTGTTATCTTGGTGAACTGTTCGTTCGAAACTTCGGCGAGTTTGAGCTTAATGGTCTCAAAGTCTATTGTGCGCACCTAATCCCACGTGGATAAACGCTGGGATAACCCGGCGAGGTCAGTCTGCAGGACCTGTGCTTGTTGTGAACGGTGCACTCCACAGGACACGTTGACGACGTGGACGTGGAATAGCCACGATGACGCTCGATCGCCAGGCGCATTGGCAGGACGGAGAATTGGGCGGAAAAAATGACCGGATTCGCCGAGGCGAATTGCTTGTCCGACATCAGGGTGATCGTTAGATCGGGACCGCGACGTAGAAATAGCCTGTGGAATCGCAAACGAGATTTTAGGTGCTTTCCAGCAAAATACATACAACACAGTGTAACACAGTAAATTCTTGTTGTTTGCCAAGGTTAAACAAAGATATTAAATGGTCAATACTGTGTTACACTTTAGCTCTTGTTGGAAAGCACCATTTATCTCAAATCCTGAGAGTCGATAGGATTCATACGATTTACGAAAAAGGAATAGATACATACCTCGTAGCATTTCCGCTCACACGGCCGCAATATCGACCTGTTATTTCGTCGTCAGAATCGTCAGCATTGTCTGAGAATTGAAAATATGCTCCTTCGCAACGGGCCTCTTTCAAAAAGCCTACCTGCAACCTCCTGACTTTCACTTCGATCACCTACAATAAATCCACATTTTATTTGATTATATTTTGATATTATTAATTGAACGTCTGTCTATTTTTTATTAATTATTATTTAAACGCCTTTTTCTTATAACAAATCCGGCATTCTTTTTCCAATGCTTTTATGCAATGTTTTTTCCACTACTCATTACTTTTTTATCAATAAAGATACATATATTTGCTTGGTCATTATGCTCTTTAATCTTTAGAGAAGAGAGTCTATTTTCAAAAATTTTACAATTTTTTCTTTGAATATGATTTGTTATATAATTCATTATTTTATTGTGTACTTTGTCTAAAAATACGTCATTGTTTCAGCATCACTATAGTGGCTTTCCCGTTCTGTAAAGATTAATGTTTTTCGTTTTGATTAAAAAAAAATTACAATATATTCATTATGAAAATTATAAACAATGAATTAGATGTCTAGTATTGTCGTAATGCAGCGTTTAAGAGTTAAAGTGCTCTAATTGTCTGTTTCTCTTTAACCTTTATTTGCTTATTTGTTGCATTTATCTTTTATTACCAAGTAATTCGTTAAATATAATCAAATGCAAATAATTGTGTTAACCTGCGGATCCTTGAGTGGCGCTCTGATTCGCACGATGCAACGACCCATTCTTCCTGTCCAGCGAATCCAGCCGACTGAATTTCTGATGGTACGGTTGCATCCTATTGTAATGTAAAAAATGTATCGTCCCAACGAAAAAAAATAACGCGCGCAGATACCTTGTATTTACAACAAAACAAGCGCAAGTGCGTAATGAAAAAAAAATTGTGAAAATCTCATCTGAAAAAACATGCACATTCCAAAATGCAGAATGCACCGATTAAATAGTTATATATTTCTCACTTTCTTTTATTTTACCACAGCATTTAAAAACGCGTTCGTGTAAACTGTATGCAATAATATAGAATAAATATCTGCAAATAATATATATTTCGAACAAAATAAAATTCGGATATTACGTTCGGCTACCCCAAATAATATTTCGTCCAAATAATATTACTTCCTATTTCTTTGGCCCTTCCGCCAAGATTCCCTGGAGATTTTACGAAATTGATTTCGCTAGGCAAATTATTTCACAGGAAAGGACGAGAAACGGTTATCGAAATACCGCCGGTATTCGCCGATGAAAACACGACCTTATTTATTTAACGACCCTCACCCTTCAACGGACTAATGAAATTACTCAGAGTTTACTGACTAATTAATTACCATAGATGTAAGCAATCTCGCTGAACTGAGGCGTCGTTTGCCAATATCGTGTTTCGTCCCGTGCTTCCCGACTCGGCTATATTTGTCACCTTAATTATATCATGCATGCACGCGTGCGTGTACACGCGTGGAACGTGTCTATGTTCGTGCAATGCCACTGTTCAACCGATTAATTGATACTGCTTAATAATATTCCCGTGAACATCTTTTATCTTTAAATTATGCCAAATATTTGATTAAATTTTAGTTACGTTATTAGAAATTAATTTTAAATAGAGCAAAAATTTAATTATTTTACGGTAAACGAACTTTAATAAATAAAATAAAATAGTAGTATATATTACATTTCGTTTATATAAATGTAATAAATTTTTTTCATGTATTTTTATATATCCTTCTATACCCTTGTTCTTTATGTAACTTGAAAAATGTACTGCACTCTTTTGCTTCTTAAGTATATATTTAGTACCTTTCATCGATGTTAGCAGCTAGTGCATGGTATAGAACCGCCACAGGCCGTCCGTATCACAGACGCGTGACAATGCATACGATTAATTACAGTAAGTATCCTCGGGCGGTATGCTTTTCTGCGTAATAATTTTCTCGTTACAAGGGATATGAATAGTCATCGACCAACGACTCTTTTGATATCAAATACAGGAAAAACATGTCAGATATTTTGTATTTTTACAAAATTGGAAAATTTGTTTTAATTTTAACACGTTTTGCGTGTCCCAAACGGTCCATTTAAATTTTCGTGTTAATTTAACACAAGATAAATATATTAGACAGTAATGCAAACATTAGATAAAAATTCACACAAAAAATATTTAAAAATTGTGGAAACATATTTCTTCGATGAAACTTTTAACATTTATAATTAAATTGATACGTACATTCATGTTTTATTTATTTATCTTAGGATTTATATTTTAAAATTACATTATTTTTATATTATTTGTTCAATTATTCATAAATTATGTTATTTTAATACTAAAAAATGTTAAATATCAATTAAAATATTTAAATAATATTTAAATAATATACAGTAATATTATAATAAATTGATATTCGAAAGTGCAGTTAAAAATTCGACAAAAAATTTTTAATGTGTATTTTTTCATTTATATATTTCGTTTTTTCATTTATATATTTATATATTTTATAGATATATTTCGGGAAATTAAATGTCATAGATATATGGTATTTACTTCCCCGAAATATTTCCCGAAAAATTTCCATGTAATCGTGATTTTTATATAAGTATTTGTTTCATTTGACCTAAGGACGAAACACGTTTAATCTCTTACTTGCACTCATCAGCAATTTTAACGGTAGCATTAAATACGTTGTCCCTCGATCTAGGCGAATGTTATTCCATTACAAAGGTGATCAACGTTCTTTCTCGATAGAGTTTCACCCTTCGCACTTCATTAAGCTACGCAATTTCATTCTCGTGGAGGCTTCTATCGAAATTGCAGTTTCTCTTCAATCGAATTATTTGCGAATTGCTCGAACAAATTTATCCCAATACAAACAATATAGTATATAAATTATTCAAAAAGAAAAAAATATAATATCTCTAAATATAATATATAATATCTATAAATATAATATTATAAAAAAAACCATATTTACATATTTAATTCTCCGTCTATAATTGGATCCTTTAACATAAATGATAAAACCTTTATGTTTGATAAAAATTGAAAGAGCAAAAATGAGAAAAAAATGAAAATTTATTTTAAAATGTATAACAATAAGGGAACCTGACTTCGTCCTTTATTTCGGAGAAATTTGAGAATATTTTGTGGCAAGAAAAGACCCAGATTGTAGACGAAAAGTTAAGAAAATTAAAATTACCTTGAAATAACTCGATAGTAACCATTAATAATATCTTGTTTGCGGCACTAATTAGCTAACATACTCAATTGCGTTATCAACGAACCTCTGATCTCCACGGAAGCCCATAAAGGATCATTGAGCGACAGGATCAGTAGTGAAAGCAGATACAAAGCAGTTTCCGATCTCATCTTCGCCGCTGTGTATTATGAGGCCACTTTGCGTGTCTGCGTTTTCAAACATTCGCATCTCTTCTCATCGCAGACTCTCACCAAGGCAACCAACTCGTAGAAGTCCAAGAGATAGGATTATCTGCGAAAAAGTCGCACTTATTTCACGACCATCTCCACGGTCATTAACTCGTTAAGTTATCTCTAAATATTAGATTAAACTTCATTAGTTTAGTAACAAAATGGATCTAAATTTAACACTCGCGTTGACACTAAAGACATTGGCTGACACCAAAGAGACTTGAGAGTTTGCAGTTTCGCGAAAAATTGATTTGATCTTTCCCCTTTTTTAATTCGCCTGCTCATTCAAGATTCTCTTGGCGTATGGGAGGAGACGAATGGCGTAAAAATAAAAGACGGGATAAAGTTGAAGGATGGTGGATAAGCGGAAAGTAGGAACGAGGGATATACATGTAAGCCTTGTAACTTTAGAAGACGCGACGAAAAATTTCAAAGTTGTTTGAGCCAGCTTGGGGAGAAAGAGAGAGAGAGAAAGAGAGACAAACCACGGCCAGTGATCCCTCTCGAAGAAATAGCATCGGTCTTTAAGAACTTTCCAAGATTCTTCTCTCTTTTTCTCCTCGGTGAGCAGCAGCGACCAAACTGTCCGTGGAAAAAAAGCAAAGGATAATCAGGTCTTTTTATCCTGGAGACCCGGAACACCGAGAAGTTCGGAATCCACCGACTATATATATATCTTCTTCTTCAAGCGGAAGTAATCGATTCTCGTTGAAATATATAAGTCGGAATGCACGAATGTCGAAGGACAAGAAAGGATTGCACGATAAATGAGACGCAACAAGTTGCTGACTTTAACTTCTTTACGATAATAAGAAAAATAAAATACGATTGTTTTTTGAAGATTATACTTCCCCTCGCGATTAAATAATCTTCTGCAATAATTTTGATTTGAATTTTTTTTAAATTAGTAAGATATAGGTATTCGCGTTTAACATTGTAATCATTTACGACAAAATCTGATAATATGTTGAAATATTTCGTGATACTAAGCAAACATTGAGAACGCTTAGTTACAAATAGCAAACTGTAACAGCTACACTGAGAAAAAAAATTTGTTCAACGAACTAAATTTAGTTGTTTGCAGATTTGGCTAACTCAACAAATTTTATTTAATCGAATTCAACCGTAGTCTGCTTAACATTAAACAGTTTGTTAAGCAGACTACGGTTAAATTTAATTAAATAAAATTTGTTGAATTAATCAAATCTGCAAACAACTAAATGTGTTTAACTAAATTAGTCGAACAAATTTTTTTTCTCAGTGTACGTGCAAATTATTTAACACGTTTTCTTTAATAAAAAATTTTTGATTGAGCGCTATTAATATTATCTTGTACAACGATTTCGCGAAATGGAGCGAAACGCGCAATAGTAATTCATTCGTGGAAAATAATTTTGAAATGAAACAAACAGAGAATATTACATTTTATCAGACGCATTCAAAGCGCTTCGTGACAACGGTTAGCGCTTCAATGATTATTTATGATGAACAGCATATTATATATTATACAGTGTCGTTGCCATTCGTGCATCTATTAATGCTCGAACGGGAAAACAGCAATCGTTCCGTGCATTACAATTATCCATTCAATTATCCTTCTAGGTGCACGCAATATAAAGAAACGTGATTATTAAAATATTAATATTTGGACTCCTCAAATTCAAAACAATAAATTAGTATGAAGATTATGTGAGTCAGCGCGGTAAACAGTGCGCAAACTAAATTAAAATTTTGTTACAAAAAACCTTGATTATACATAAATAAATTTCAAAATGTACGTTTTGGTTCAATTTTGAACCATCATCAGCGTGAACTTCTCATGACAATATTAAGAAACTAAATTATTATAATTTTGTGTATTGAATCAAACCGCATTGTTACATCCAATGTTTCTTTTCTGGTCACAATCGTGAGAGAAACAAGATTCATCCTTAGTACACTCAACCAGCTCCTAAGCTCGATGGAAAGGATTGCATGTATCTTAACTATAATTATTATAAAAATTATTGAAGTAATAAGCGTAGTTAAGCGTAGTTTTGCTATTAGTGTACCTATTATTCATCTCCAATTAATGTAATCAAATGAAAAGCAAATAATTAAAATTATGCATTATTTTCCTACAAGTCAATCATTAAAAAAAATATATAAAATTGTCACAAATAGAATTAAAATTAGAATTATCGTCAAACATTGACTAGATGACGAAAATGATATATATTATGTTAAAAGGTCATACAGGTCATATAGATAAACATTTAAACAGCACTTACATAAAATCAGAAATAATTAATCAAATCATTGTACATAAAGTATCATAAATAATTGACCAAATCGTTATAAATTTGATGTAAACCCTCTGTATCCGTTTTCAAATTTAATCCATTTTTTTTTACTTTTTATATGTATTATATCATTTCTAAAATGAGTTTTATTGTACATTCTTTCTGCATTCTCCAGAATCTTGACTTCATTCCAATTAAAATCATGATTGTGATTCTACAATGACAAAATATGTTGTTGTTCTTCTACGTATATGGTTAAAATGTTCTGATATTCTTGTTTTTAATTTCCTGCTAGTTTGTCCAAGAATACATCACAATCCTTACAATCAATTTTATACTGTATTCATTTTATTGGAGTCCGGCAGAGAGTCTTTATGTACTTAATAAACTGGTTTAATTTATTCATACTATAAATAGTTACTTTTTGTTATATATTGTTAAATGCGTTTTTAAATTGTTCAGAAATACCTTTAACATAAAGAAAGATAATTTGTGTTTGATTTTTGTCTGATTTATGATATCAGATGTTTTCTGTGTTTTTTGTTTTAAAGTTTTCTTATTGGTTAAACATTTAATTCTCTCTACCATCTCAAAGATGAACTGTATAGGATAGTCATTATTCAAAAGCACTATTAATGCAAGATTTTCTTGATGAAACTCTGGATGTGAAAAGAAACGCTTTCTGTGAGTCTTATATTATATTTATTATATAAAATTATGTGAGTCCTATTATTATATTTATTATATTGTATAAAAAAAAGAAACATTGGATGTAACAATGCGGTTTGATTCGATACATAAAATTATAATAATTTAGTTTCTTAATATTGTCATAAGAGATTCACACTAATGATGATTCAAAATTGAACCGAAACGTATGTTTAAAAATTTATTTATGTGTGATCAAAGTTTTTTGTAATAAAATAAAATAAATTTTAATTTAATTTGCGCGCTGACTCACATAGCCTTTATACTAATTTATTGTTTCGTGATTATTTCTTTCATGAACATTTAGCAATTACTAATTGACTATCGCGTACGAATCGGGTATAATATCTGTTTCCTCGATAAGATTACGAATCAATTGATTGGTTTATACATTTAGAAGAACTAAGAACAAGACCATATTAGAGAATTTTACAACAGTTGCAAAGCTGCTTTTTCTGCTGAACGCAGCCAATGATTCGTAATCTTATCGAGGAAACAAATATTATATCCAATTCGTACATGAAAGAATTTTCCTGAACTACTAATATTTAAATATTTAGCTAAATATAAATCTTTGAAAATAATTTTATTAGATTGTTAAAATAGGAAGGACACTCAAGCTAGTTGCTAAATTGTCAAAATTCTTTATAACATTGCTTATCACGTTTGAATTTTCTATACATAATTATTTTTATGATTTAACAAAATTATTTTCAGATTTGTTATTTAGTTAAATTTTTGTATTCTTAAGTAAATCGTTCTTTCCGTATATATTCGGAATAATAATAATAATCGAAGCTATATAGGATATTTATAAGTTATCATCTCATTATGATATTTACGAGCGATCCTTTTAAAGATGCTTGACATCGAATAGATTTTCCGTCGCGCTTTGAATATTCCGCATCTCAATGTAACTCGACCGTCATTCTGGATTCGCAAAATAATACACGAATCCGCGGATCAAGTAACATCAAGTCATAATACGTCAACTATTTATTAATACGGACATTTTGCGAGATTTGCGAGATGTATTATGCACGTAATTAGCCGTATTTTCATAAATGAGTGTTGTGACATGAGGATATAATAAGAGAAAACAGAAATGAGAGGAAAAGACTGGATGAGGAGCCATCGGATGGTGGCGAAACAACCATGGAATAAGTAATTTCTTGCTTTATATTTTATTACAATTATTTATAATTATCTCTCCTCCCCCTCCTCCCATAAACAGTAAAATTATTATTGAAGGTAATAAAGTAATGACATTTAATAAACATTTTATCGCGATATGAATAATTCTTTGTAAATAGGTTAGTTCAACAAATTGAAATTAGAATTTGCTACACTTAAAGAAAAAGATGTAATAATTGGTAGTAGATAAAATTATAAAGGTGATAGCTATACAAGTTTTATATGTAGAATTAATGTACATAGTTGAATAAACTATTTCATAATTGTTGTTACTATTGAATAGTCTATTTAACTATGCACATTAATTTATTCAATATATACGATGCTTCTACTTATTAAACTTGTGCAATTGTAAATTTTATAGTTGCCGTCACTATTATATTTTTCTCTGATGTCGCTAAAATATCGCAACTATGGAGTATCGTGTCTTCAATTAATTAATTAATTTTAATTATCAATTTTTATTTTTTTCCTCGCTTACAGGAAACATAATACATACTATGTTTCCTGAAATGCTTTGCAAACATACATATATATTAGGTGTTGGAATTAATTCGTAGCGTTTTTTAATGAAAGAATGTTATTTATTTCACATGAGCATTAAAAAATACATTAATGAAAGTACTTCCCATCACTTGTAAAACGCTACGAATTAATTCCAACACCTAATATATATTTTGGTCCATAGAGAGCATTAGACAAATAAATGCACGCTGTCGCGCGAGTCGGCCGAACGTTACATCGCGTTGCATGATGCACATATTTCTGATTCTCGATTTGGTCCGAATTTAGCGGCACACGCGCAAAAGCCATTTTCCACCGGAATGACACACACGGATCTGGTTATTTTGGGCAATTGTTAAGTGCTGTCGCAGCTACACCGAAAACACATTTACACGCTCGTGTCTCATCAAGCCATGATTCAGCAGGCTCTTATCTCGCTGCTTTGTCCTGCCCTAATAAATGTAAGGCCGCGCGAGCTAGGCATAATCAGTCTTATCCCCGTAATTACCTAAATCTCGGTATATTTATAACGGTGTTACCCGAGACACCGTTAATTTAGTATCTCGTGTATCGTCGCTACATCTCTCTTTCTTTTTTGTACGCTTTGCAACGTGATCCGTCGACGCTCTTTAATTTCCTATGTTTTCGATAATTAAATAAGTAAGCTTTCGCTAAGCGGATCAATTTTTCTAAAAGTTAGCATTATTTGAGGGTGCGGCGTCGCAATTGCATCAAGTTTTAATTGCAGATACTCAGAGGAACCCATTAAGCAATTTAATTCTACATTAAAAGGATTAAACTTTATTTGACGTTGAAATTATGGTCGTGATACGTTGAATGAGATTTTAAGCATGTATTATCATAAAAATATCAGAAATAATAGATATAATAAAAGCGTATTTATGAGAGCAGAAAGAGAGAGAGAGAGAGAGAGAGAGAAGTACAAATGTAATTTATAATCATGACAATCATACATAATTGAATTATTATATAATATGTGCATTTTTAACTCTCGCACATTTTACAATAAGTCATTATTTAAGCTTTAAGTCTGAAGCCGTGAGAAATTGATCACTCACAGCCGAATGTAAGAAGAATAATCGACTATCGGTTAATTTTTTACAATTTAAGACTTAGACTCAGTATGTTTGTAAAAATGACGAAAATTAATACGCGATGACCCATCATGTGTAGTAAAAAGCTCTAAAATGGCGTCTACGATGAGATTTTAAAGTAAATTTAACTTTAAGTTGTAAAAAGAATTGATCACAGTCGAATGTAAGAAGAACAATGATTGGTCAATTTCTTATGGTGTAAAACTTAAAAAAACTTAAGTTTTACGCTTTAAAATCTCATTATAGACGCTGCTTTAACCGACGTTTGACTTATTCTTCATCTTTTTCTAATGCTAGAATTGGAAAGAGATAAGAAATAAATTGAACCTCGATTAAGCATTGTGAGTTATGAAACTGAGACTTAAAGTTTATAGGTAATAATTTATTGTAAAAAGCTCATAACACACAATGTTTTTTCACGGTCTTTTATATATGAGTCACACAATATAAATGTATGTTTGTAAAAGTGACAAAAATTAACGCAGAACAATCCATCAGGATTGCTCTGTGTTAATTTTTGTCATTTTTACAAACATACATTTATATTGTGTGACTCTTATATATACTTCACTTTAGAAAGTATTTATAAAGTTGGGTATTTAAAAAAAAGGAAAAGATAAGGACTACATGCTAAGTGTTCCTGGTATTTCAAAGAAAAGAAATGTGCACAAAACTATAAATGACTCAATTATGTTTACTAACTAAGCGTTAAATTTACATACATTTGCAAGTGCATATACAAACGATTACGTACCTAATTTTAATCATGAAGTCTCTTACGATATTCTTTGTGCTTTCCTCGTCGGCGAGTGCCACGTGCCCCAGATTGGAGTACAGAACAAGAGCATCTTACGAATCGATCGAAATGAAATCTCGATCGGTTACTTCACAGATCTTACAAATAAAATAATAATTAATAAATGATTTAGTTCGATGACTAGATTTAATCGATATTCGATACTTGAGACGTAGGAAAATAAGTCGGTTGTCGTTATTGCTGGTGTCACGTGTCCCGTACCGTATCGCGCGACACCCGAATTCTCTCTGTCGCGGTGGAAAAGCTATTTCCACGAACGCTTCCAGCGCGACACGTAACGCTTTTTATCGGGGTAGGCACACGTGTCATGCGAGATTATTGGCCTTTGTGAGGAGGCTGACGAATGGTCCACCGCATATGGCGCGTCGCGCACGACTGAGGCCAGATTTCGGTCCAGTAGAATCACTAGAATCTCCCTCTGATCCGCGCTTCTCCCCCCGACCACCCCCGTCATGCCGTGCTCCTGATGCATTACGCAGAATCCACGCATCCCTCGGATATTGTTGAGAGACCCTCTCGCAATAATGTCTTTTATCTCCTGTAGAACATTTGTCACACACAGTTTAGATTTTATACAAATCTTGTACGGCTGAGAGACAACATTTTAAGAAATGCCTAAAAATTCTTTTATAATAACAACGTGATTGTTATTATTACAATATTACATTTGTGACATATAATAATTACAATATTATATTTGTGACATATGATTGATTCAATTTTTTTAAATTTTAGGATATGAAATTAGCTTTTGCGTAATGTGATCCGTAAATTAAATGAGATATAATTTGGCAAATCTTACACCTGATCTCATCCCGGATTTTCCTAACGGACAGACGACAGGAAGGATATACGAATATAACTGGCAACCAAACTTGAATGAAACTTTCTAGAAGATTGCTCCCGCGGGACTCGTGACGGAGTCTAATACGCTTTAAGAATATCACAAACGGAAATCGTGAAAGGGGCAATCTCAAAAGGTGCCATTTAATTCGAGGAAAATCTCTGCACTTTCGCCAAGGAATGTAGAAAAAAATTCATGTCTGCAATTTGTAAAAGTTCGCTTTAATTCGACCTCATATTTGCGATCCATTTTTTTATTTCCTTTTTCAAAAATGTAAATAAATATATAGAAGTTAATAAAAAAAAAATTCGAGGATTAATTTTGAAGATTGAAAAGATCAGAAAAGATGAAAAAAAGATTGGAAAAATTAGAAAATTTCATTCAAATTTGCCATAATTTCTTGAAACGCGTGTTGTTAAAAATTATTATTAATTTAAGATATTACATAGCTTGAAGACAACAAATAATTGCTTGCACTAAAATTATACAAGTTCACTTAAAAAATATTTAAATATTATCAAGACTCTTAATCGAATATAGCCTTCACTCATATTTTAAACCTTTCTCGTTTTATTTGCGCTTAATACTGAGTACATTTAAATTGATTATTTTAATTCGGTTTTTATTATAAAAAATATTTAAATATTATCAAGACTCTTAATCGAATATAGCCTTGTTTATTTATTTTTAAACTT
Organism: Acromyrmex echinatior; assembly: GCF_024713525.1. Lineage (NCBI taxonomy): Eukaryota > Metazoa > Arthropoda > Insecta > Hymenoptera > Formicidae > Acromyrmex > Acromyrmex echinatior. The sequence continues at coordinate 1,347,840 of NC_141869.1, forward strand.
TTCTCGTTTTATTTGCGCTTAATACTGACTACATTTAAATCGATTATTTTAATTCGGTTTTTGTTATAAAAAATATTTAAATATTATCAAGACTCTTAACCGAATATAGTGTTGTTCATTCATGCTTTAAACTTTTCTCGTTTTATTTACGCTTAATATTGATTACATTTAAATTGATTATTTTAATTCGGTTTTCGTTATTTCGGATATCTAAGATTCCTATCAGGGTTCGTTCTAGTTCGATCAGTACCAATCTAGTCGGATAATGAATGGCTCAAAATAAACTCGAATCAAACGAAGTCGACGGCGGCGATTCCATCGCGACTTCGAGAGGAGGCATTCTACTGGAAAAAGAACTTAAGACGTGTGAAGGGATCGTCGAACTTTTCACAAACTCGAAAACTTTGGATCTTTTCTCCCGCTGAGCCCTCTTTCCCGCCTGATCTCGCTTGCTCATCCCGCTCACGTACGTGAGGGTGGTTGTTTTGGCGATGAGGGTAGTCGGGATTCGCTCGGGCGGTGCTCTCGGCAAAATACGAGATCCGAATTATTGGGACGATCCACCGAAACCATCGCGATTTCCAAGTGCGACACGTATGAAGTCGATATATCGTCGCAAACGATATATGCCACGAGCGTTCTTCCTTTCAAACACGAGTTGTCACGAGGAGATAAAAAAAAACAGGTTCGTTAGGAAGACGCGAGAAAGTGTGGTATTGAATGGATAAATAAAACCAATTTTATTTTGTAATGATGTCTTTTATGCGATATATTAGGAATTATTGATTAATTATTATTGAGAATTATTATAGGAAGTGGTATTTTTCTCAAAACTTATCGATTGTTTTTAATTTAATCTAAATACATCGGGGAATTTATATTCCATTTTCTCTTGTTTCGATTGCATTTTGAAGAAAAGAACATATTTAAACGCTATTTAAAATTTTTAAGAAAATATTTACGATTTCCTTACTGAAAAAAAATAAAATTTTAATAAATATTTGTTTGAATGGTTCTAAGTAAATATTTACTAAATATAAATAATAAACATATAGTTATTTAATACAAAACCATTAATTTGATTTAATCATTTTTATTAAGTAAATATTTATTTACTCTAAATAAACACTTACTTATAATTAGTACCATTCAGAAATATGTGTTAAAATTTATTAAATTTTTTTCTGTTTAAATAGACGCTTTTGATTTATTTTTCTTTCTGTCTAAAATAATTCTATACGATTCCGTTTTCCTTTTCTGCCCCGCAGAAAAAGGTTTTTCCGAACACTTGGCGGTCAAGTGATCGTCATTATATTGGCGGGATCCAGTGTATCGAGCGGACAACAGAAGTGGCTTGTACCCGTCGCTACAAGAGGTACAAAGAGCACGCGGGGGATCCACGAGGCACCCCACAAAATTCCAACTGCAATAAATTATATTCGAGGCACGTGCCAGTCGTAGGGGTGAGTGTCGTATGTGCTGTACCAAATGGCACTTTCATTGCACTTGCCCCGCGGTCTTTGCATCTTGCCGAGTTTCGTCACCCCCAATTTATAGCTCCTCTTCGTCTTCCTCATTTCTTTTTTGGGGGGAGGACAGATCCCACTTGAATGGAGACACGTATCATACATTTATTACGCGTTACGTTTATTTATAGAATTTTTTTCAACACGAAGATTAAAGATTGTGGACAATTCGAGAGGTATTGTATAAGAAAGGGAATTCGAGGCTTTTGTTTTATTTTCGGGATTTAGTTCTTTTCATGTTAACTTCCCTCGATGAGTTGTCAGGAAGATATATTTTATCTTCGTACTATATCTACTGATAACATCATTATTTTCGAAAATGATTCGCCGTACAGTGCATGCGAACAACGAGCGTGGGAAAAAAAGGGGATGGAACCATTAAGCCACGCAAGATCTATCATTTTTCATACTTTAACGTAGCGTATACGGGTGCGTGAATAAACCAACGTGAGATTCTCGCTCGAGCGCGAACGTACAGCGATAAATGGCACGCTGGTGAACAAATGATAATTACGACGAAACCGTGTTTTGAAATTTTGTAATTTTCGCGCGCCTAGCATACAGAAATGAAAAACAAGCCGTATAACATAACTATTTTTATCTTTATTAAAGAAATGTATTTAATAATTCTCTAAATTTTATCCAACGCATTACTGCAGATAATTTTAACTTAAAACATAGATTTTGTTACGCAAAATTTAGATGGAATTCACAATAATAAAGTAAGAATTTAATGACAATTGGATTATCGAATTTTTATATATCTTTAAGGATTTTTCTTTTTTTTTTTTACGTATACTCTGAAGAAGTATTCAATCAAAATTGAATCGAAACATGAGCTCGAAATAGATTATAGACAATTTAGCTTTTAAATACTATATTTTTTCACTTTATGCATCAATTTCCACGCTCGATTCCTAGATGTCCTTTTCTTATTTAATTTTGTACAGCAAAAGTTTAATGCACAACGGTCGAATGGATTTTAGATACTTCGAATAATTTCTATGTGAATTTGAACTAAATATATAGTTATTTGAATTGCGCGCTGAATAACTACATATTTAGGGGGGAAACTCATGTGGAAGATTGAAAAATATCGAAATTTTTTTTATAAATCAATAGTATGCAACATATAAAACAAAATGTCAAAGCCGTAGAATTGAATTCGCAAATTTAAGGCAGCTATACAGACAGCTATTAGTGGCAGTGTCGAGCCCGCAGATATAAACGCGTCGTCCTTCCGATCAATTCTTTTGTAGTTGCTCGAAAAGAGCAACAGGCGGGTTTATTATTATATTTTGAGGAAAAAGCAAGAGATTGAGATGTATAGCATTGCAGATTAGCATAAAACAGCTGTAAGTTTAAGTCCAAAAAATGTTATTTTTCTCTATCGATAAATTATGCGTTTTTCTCGAAACGACTATTTTCAAACGGCATTTCAATACATTCTTTCAATAAATTCTTTGAAAATTGATGAATTTTTAGCTATTTACTTGAGTTTCCCTCTTTAGTATATAAATTTACATAGAATTTATTTAAAGCGTCTAAGATTCAGCTTCGTTATAGGCATTAAACTCTTGTTGTGTATACGATGTCACGTATATGGTCTTAATAAATCATTTATTATTGTTTAAATGAAATTGTTGCTTTTTTTTATTTTTCTGTATAACTGTAACTTTAGATTTTTGAATATTTATATTCGCGAACTTCTCTTGAAATTTCTCAAATTTGCGACTGTCAAATTTCCCTCTATATTTTTTTAGCGATATTTTTATATTCTCGTATTTTTACATTCTCTCGTAGTTTCCAAATTTCTACATTTTCGAATCTACTGACCCATCAATCATTATTTGTGACGGATTTATGGACCTGGAGTTACCGGATATATGGATCTCGTCTATAGCCGACTTACTTGTCCGTTCAAGGTCGTGAAACATCCATTGTTAACTTATTACCAGATGGAAATAATGCACGAAGTTGTGGAAGCATCGTTATTGCCAGACATCGTAGCGAGACGTTAGTTTCGTGTCTCATCGTGCGGTTGACGTTTAATTCAAAATCTTGTGTTGCCCTTCCCTGGCCATGACTCGAGCTTATTCACGCCTTTAGTCGCAACGCCCGCGTTGCTCATAAATCTCGGAAAACTTGCCGGTGGCTACGGGTTAACCACCCACCAATTAGCATCCTGAATTCGAGGGTGCGAGCGAAAGTTTCCGATTTCCCTATTGTCGCAACAGCGCGATACCAGAATGTCTCTCAGACCCTAATCTTAATAACAGATTCTTCAATAAGGTTGAAGTCAAATTTCTTTAAAGAAAATTATTTTAAAGACTTGTTATTTTTATTTTATTATTTATTTATTTACTTTAGAATTATTTATTTATTTATTTAATAAATAAATAATTCTCTTTCTCTCTCTCTTCCTCGTCAAATCTTCGATATTGAGCACCTCACGATTATTGTATTATCTAAATATAAATCGCAAGGAAAGATTTTTAATTTTGGAAGTTTTATAGCATGATTATTTATATTTTAATCATTTAAATTAAATCGAACACAGTAAAAATAAAATTTTTTTGGTCTTCAATAAATTTCTCATTGAATCAGAGAAACACTACCTCTTCAAATCGTTTGAAGATGCTAGCGATCGCGTCCAACAATCCGTAATGTCCAGAGGGATGAATGGCAAATGGTTGGCTACAAAACAGTGAGAGCTCCCTATGGGCTCGTTCTCGACAACGGCCGTCTGCAAAAACATTAATCACAAGTCGGTCGGTGTTTGCGCTGTCTATTTCAAAGCATGTCCTACGCACTTTGTCATCGATAGATCGTCAACAAACATTTTCGAGCTTATAGCGGTACAGTTTTTAATCGAAGCTAGATAGAGGCAGAATGTAGTAACAACAAAATATGGAACTTTCTTTTTAAACATTTGAAATAAAATAAACTATTTAATTCCAAAAGTAAAAAGAAGCTAATAAATATTAAAATATTAAATACGATAATTATAATATTTTTTTTATCTATCTATAATATTAAATTACGTATTCATTTATAGTTAATTACATTATTCTAAATTATAACATTATAAACATTTATATATATATAAAGATATATTTATAAATATATATTATATACTCGAACTGTTTCTAAGAGATAAAAAGGTAAAATATTGTGTTTAACATCGTGGATATCATTGGATAGTGCAATTAATAAATACTATACGTAAGCGAAAAACTGGAAATTTTTCCCATCTGCTGGAGAACTGGAAATTAGTCTCGAAAACTGGAATTGAAATTTGGAGATCTGATCCTAATCCTAACAATAAGTGAGAATCTAATCCTGAAGGAAGAGATCTAAATTAATGAATAAAAAGACTAATTGGGAAGAATTTATGAGAGATCTGGATAATTGCATCAACTTGAATGTTTCGATTCGAACTCCCAAATCAATTAGAAGAGGAAGTCGATATATTTATTGAAAATATACAACAAGCTGCATGGAACAATACGCCATCAATTAGAGAAAAAACATATAATAAAAACACTATTACTTACTCAGATAGAAATACGCAACTTAGTAAATGAGAAAAGGAAGGCACGTAAAAAGTGATAACAAACCCGAATGTCTTATAATAAACCCGAATAACTCAAATATATATTTTATATAATGATTTTATATTATATTATATATAATATATAAGTATTGTATAATAAATTTATATATAAAGTATGTTATACATATATAACATTATATATCATGACATGATTTATAATTATTATAAATATAACAAAAATGTAATTTTTAATTTCAAGTAAAATAATATACACATTTTCTTTTTTTATTTTCGAAATAGGTGTATTTTTATACATTTATTCAGCATTATTGTATGTTTATGAAATAATAAATGCTTTTCTCGAAAGTGCTTCTTGATTCGTATGTCTATATATAAAGAAACGACAATAGGTGTTCAGTCGGTTTAGTAGGAAATGACGATAACCGAATAGCAAGATTCATAATGATTGTTACCATGTTTATCATGGGGACGTAATTCTGATCCTATTTTTATTATCATAAATAAATATAATTAAGCAATTATACATTTTAATGAACATATATAAAATGTCTCTGTAAAGAATTTAGTGATTTTATAATTTAACGTTTGGTGAAAAATAGATATTTTTTTTGATAAAATTTGAAATATATTAATAATTTATTCAATCACAGCATATGTAACATCACAACTAAAGTTTAATTTTTTATATAAATATAGTAATTACATAAATATGTAACATCATAATTAAAGTTTAATTACATAAAATATAATCACATATCCATACATTAAAAACTTTATCACATACAATTATTTACAAAATTTTTAGCGTTTTCGATCATAGCAAATTTGAACCAAGCTGAATTGGATTAATAATATGTCATGTTGTACCAGAGAGAATAAATCGCTGAAATCGTTGAAATCTTTATTAATTTAATAGATTTTAGTTATTTTAGCGATTTCAATTATCTATTTGCATCAGGAGCAAAAAGGTGAATATTGTTGCATAGTTAACATCCACTTCTTCAGAGGACGGTAGCATTTTGCAGTTACAGATTTTAGGCCGTCATGTCCTCTCTTAGATTTCTTTCTGGTTCTACTATTGATTAATGTTACATATTCTAACAATAGCACAGCATGCAACACCATTAATTCAACTCAGATTCGTTTAAATCTGTTATGGTCGAAAATGCTATATGTAACTTATTGATCCGTAGCGATATCTGTAATCATTTATTTCTTACCAAAGTTTGCAAGTGTAATATTTTAGGGTGCCACAAATCTGGAAAATCAGAAAAATCAGGAAAATTGAAATTGGTCGTGGAAATCAGGAAAAGTCAGGGGAAAATGTAAAAATCTGGAATTTCAAAATTTGCTCACAATTCTCTGAAACTGCTTCTATTTTCCAAATAATTGTTATAATTTTTTAAATATTGTATCTAATGTTTATAGTCAAATATGTTTAAAACTTATGCACTTTAAATGATTTTAATAAAATAATTAAAATTTATATTCTATTCAGTATTATTTAATCCTTCTTTTTCATTATAATTGCATTCTTTTTTTCAAAATTAATTAATTTTTTACTGACTTGAATTTGCACCCAAAATTGTACTATGCTACTAAGCTTTTTTCCGTTGTTTTTAATAATATAGATTAGCTTTCCTACAATCCTTGAATCTAAATGTCAAAATTTATATATTTTATATTACTCATGGAAAATTTGGAAAAGTCAGAGAATTGTAAAATTCATTTCTCTGTGACAATCCTGCATTCGCTTTACTAGTCTTCTGACTTTTTGTCGCAAAGTTTTCAGAATTACCTTTTGTTGCTTGATGTTCTTGATTACTATTTTTCAGTAAATTTTAATTTGCATTGATGATATAGATATCTCTTCCCATCGGACATCATATAGATACTTCTTGTTTTTCTCTGGCTCATTCAAGTCTGCTGGAGTGAACAATATTATATACAAAAATTAATTATTTTATATTTAATATTTTTCATTGTTTTTAAACATAATATTAACTCTCTAGTAATATTCATTTTAACTCTTCTGTCAGAAATAAGAGTCTAGTATTTCTTATCTTTCAAATAGTTTGTCATCTCTTTTAACTCCTATACACGATTCTAGTATCAGTACACGATTTCAGTATCTAAAGCTTTTCTCAGGGACATTGCATTCAATCATAGTGTTCGTTAGCTGGTTGTCCTTGTTATTTGTTTTTATTATCTGAAACTGTGTCATCCCTGCTTGTCTCCTTTAAACAAAGGGATATTGTATCTGGCTTTAAATAACATTTGTTGACTATACTATATAGTAACTATATAGTATTATAAAATAAGTTTCCTTGAAGTAACTTGAATATATTTGCCACACTTTGGTAATTTTCTCCTCTGTACCAAGTATGAGCAACCATCTCTTCAATAATTGATCAGATTTTGGAAACCTTAAATAAATTAAATCCTTTTGAGTCAAATAATGTATCAATATGATATTCATTATAGACATACACAGTAAACAACTCACTTGAAAAATGATATATCTTATAAACGACTATATCTATTAAACAACTAGTCTGGCAGTGACACTTTGCTTGTATGGTACTTACAGCAGATGCATATATGTGTCATTATATGCCATATATGCCAGATGTATATATATATATGTTATTATAAAAAATATTACCTGGCGATAAAATTACGAAGAAAAAAGATTGCAAATATTTCCATCACGCCAAATTTTATAGCATTCAATTCGAAATGAATTAATAAACTCTAAATGTAAAAAATATAAATAAAGCATCATATTATTCGTTGAACAATACAAAGATATTTTTTATATATGTCTTCTAATAAAATCTCTTATTCAGATCATTGAAATTATCGACTTACATGCATAAAAGTTAAAGTTTATATCGGTTGCTTCTGTTTATAAATTAGTGAAATGACAGATTAACTCCAAACAGTTCAAAATCTGAACAGGCCCAAGTATATACTTCAAGTAGGTCCAAGCTGAATAAGTACTCTAAATCTAAACAAATCAAAACAGATTTCGTGCATTACAACAATACTGATTCCTGTCAGTGATTTTTACACAGTTCAAACAGAACGCGTCAATGCTAGATTTCTACATTTATTTAACCACCGACGAGACACTATTAAAGACCACCAATCCTGGGTAAATTTTCAGATAAAAAGAGTTCGGAAATAATTGGACAACGCTGACATTATCGACAATTGATATAAATTTGCTATTATTAACATAAATATTTGGCTCATATATTATTAAATTCATGATTCTTTATTATAAAATAAATAAATGTCATAAATGTTCCATAAATAAATATGCATACTTGTAAAGCTATAATATCCTATATATTACAGAAAAATTACATTTTTTTTCTCTGTAGTTATCATTTCTATTGATAATCAAACTCAGATGATAATATTAAAATCACAGTTTTAAATAAAAATCGAGTATTATTAATTAAGTTTTAAACATAAAGCCTGTTCTTTTTGACTGAACTTTTGCATCACTTCATCTTTCTTTCTCTTCTATTCTCCTAGAGAGAAAAGGAAGAAAGATGAACTGGTGCAAAAGTTCAGCCAAAAAGAATGGGCCTACATGTCTACTAATAATTAATCATGAAATTAATACCGTATTATTAGTTTCTTATGCCTGTTTCCACCAATTAGATTAACTTTAATCACGGTTTAATTTGGGACGGAATCAGATTATGCATTGAAGATTGAGATTAAAGATTAAAGATTGAAATTTCACTAATGAGGACAAAGAAGTTTCGGTTTCCTTTTGTTCTGATTGGTCAAATTTCAATCTTTCAATCCTCAATCTCATTCTTCAATGCATAGTCTGATTCCGGCCTTGTTCTTTGTCTTTTTTTAGTTCTAAAAATTAGAAAAAGACGAAGAGTAAGTTGAACCGAGATTAAAGTTAATCTATGTTGGTGGAAATGAGTATTAATCACTTAAATTTTAACAGACACGCGACTTTCATAAATGTCGACCATCTTAAATAGCATTTTGTCAGTGGCTAACGGCTTTAACGGCTTCAATGCTAAAGAATGATTGGTTCACACGTTATTCCTTAAGGTACATTTTCATGAGCTGCTCAAACTGGCCATTTCAGCAGATCCACCAGATGTTAATGACCAATGAAATTATAAATATTTCAGTAAATTCGTTCACAATTTTCACCTCATTTCAAAATACACGATTGACCTCCAAGGCTGTGTTGTAAATGACGGACCAATTAAAAGTGGCTGTTTCGTGTCTTGACTTTGAATACTCTGATTAGAGGGTCTTTACTCCTGTCTTATGTACGCTCGTATGACGTATGTAAACACGAATCCTGTCATCGCATATGAATTGTGAATCTCGCCGTTCCCATTCATCCCGTTTGCCAATGTTTTAAAATGGCGGACGCGAACGAGAAGTTGCTAGCGGAACTTCTGAAAAAGTCTGGGAACAACGTATGCGCGGATTGCGGGGCCAAAAGTAAGTGTGTTTCTTCAAAGATCTCGTTTACCTTAAATCGTCACTAGCGAATGAGACTCGTTCGACCGCGACTTAACCTCTTGATGTTCGATGTTTAGACATTTGTTTTTACGACATTAAATTTTACGATAATATATCGTAAAGTTACTCGAGATTACTCGTGATACCTGATATTTAACATTGTGCGGTGTCACGGACTCTAATGACCATCGGATTTGATAGTATCGATAATATCGTTAAACAGTAGTAGTGTAAAATCCCCCTCCCACTTCTCCCAAACTCATTGAAGTTTCTTTTACTAGGGATACGATATCTTTCATTCATTTTGCTGCATGTTATTGTTAGTGTTATTTTATATTTTAGATCCAGAATGGGCATCTTACAATATAGGTATATTCGTTTGCACAAGGTGTGCTGGTGTACACAGATCTATGGGAGCACATATTTCAAAAGTGAAGCACTTAAAATTAGATAGATGGGAAGATTCTCAAGTGAGTAGGATACGCGAAGTAGGTAATAATAAAGCAAGAATGCGCTACGAAGAACGTGTGCCCTCGTGCTACCGCAGACCAAATCCAGATACTCCACAGTGAGTTATTGAACATTTGTGTGGTTTTCCTGTTTTAGTCATCACTTTATGACACATTATTCATGGCACAGTTATCAGCTCTAGCTTTTATACAGATTATCTTTTAAATAGTATTTTTATTGGATGTTATGCAAAGCATTTGAATTATCAGAAATTAATTTACAAATCTAGATATCTCACAATGAGTTATCAAGCATTTGTGTGGCTTTCCTGTCATAGTTATCACTTTATAACACATTTATTTATGACACAATTATCAGTTAGCAGTTAGCAGTTATATAGATTATATTTTAAACAGTATTTTTATTGGATATTGTACAAAGTGCTTGAATTATCAGAAACTAATTTACAAATCCAAATACCCTACAATGAGTTATCAAGCATTTGTGTGGTTTTCCTGTTTTCATTATCATTTTATGACACATTTATTCATAATACAGTTATCAACTAGCAGTTATATAGATTATATTTTGAATAGTATTTTTATTAGATATTATATGTATATAAAGTATTTGAAATATCAGAAACTGATTTACAAAATTTATTAGAGTTTTAGTTGAACAGTGGATAAGAGCAAAATACGAGAGAGAGGAATTTTGTCATCCTGAAAGACAAAATCATTATGTATCAGGATTTATGGAAGGGTTTTTAATGAAACGTGGAAAGGAAGATTCACGTTATCATCCTCGTAAATTTGTACTTCGCGAAGCAGAGGATACACTCAAGTATCATGTTAAAGAAAATAAGGTAATTTAAATAAGATGCAATGCAAGTCTAGGAATGCAATATTTAATATCGCACTTACTTTAAGGAACCCAAAGCAGTTTTAAGGATATCAGAATTAAATGTTGCATTTGCACCACCTAAAATTGGCAATCAGAATAGTCTTCAACTGTCCTTTATGAAAGATGGCACGACGAGACATATCTATGTGTATCACGAAGATCCAGAAGTAATCACGAATTGGTACCTTGCCATCAGGTGTGCGAAACTACACCGCTTACAAGTAGCGTATCCAGGTGCAAATGAGAATGAGTTACTGTCGCAACTTACAAGGGATTTCCCGCGCGAAGGCTTTCTATGGAAAACTGGTCCAAGACATACAGACGCTTATAAAAAAAGATGGTTTACCTTAGACGGTAGAAAACTCATGTATCATGACGATCCTATGGTACATACTAACTTTTACTTAACGCTTGTGTTATTTAACAGTCTATATTGTTAGTCTTTTTCTCTTTTTCTATCTTTTAAGGATGCACATCCGAAAGGTGAAATCTTTCTGGGTCATAGTTCCGAAAGCTTTGCGGTAAAAACGGGCGTACCACAGGGTGCTAGAGATCAAGGGTTTTCGTTTACTCTTGAAACACCTGATAGAACTTACTTGCTCTCTGCACAAAGTGATGACGACAGATCGCAATGGATTAGTGTGATACAAAAAGTAATAGATAAACCACTAACGCCACAGGACGCGACCGGTAAGCCGGTAACCGAAACGTCAGATTTTTCGAGAAAATATGTGTGTATACGTTGGTTTTCATTTACAGTAGCGGCGAGACTCGTAAGAAAGCGCACAACAAGCGGAACAATGAATATATTTTCGTCCACGAGATAGGGCTGGATTCCTCTTAGACGTCTTTCTTAATTATATGCCGGTAATCGAATCGTATCGAAATAAATAAATATATGACTCAGCACACATGCGAAATGGCACGTATAGCTTCGAATTATTTACTCATCTTACTGTTGAGTCATGTATTTATCTTGCGCACGGTTGCATAGAGACATACGCATAAGACTGCTCGAAGATGTTGATCAATGTGGATAAACTACAAGCACCAACCACTTCTCGATAACATTCTTGAAAATAAAGCTTGTGTCGCTTACCATCGAAACGCGTAGGCAGGCAGTATCGTAACAATATTACAAGAAATTTTTACTTAGCAATAATATTGTGTGTGATACTTGTCTCTGACAGTGTAATGTTCGGAGCACTGAAAAAAATTCTCTTCCAGAAGTTTGATCTAATCTATTACAGAACAATCTACTGAACAGCAAATCTAGCTTAGGATAGACATTATTTTAAAAATCATTGATTCGCAGTATTTTCTTTCCTCCTTTTTTTTATTAAGTTAGTACCAGCTGGTTTATTTAGATTATCATTATAATTTAGGCCACAAGTGATAATGATACACAATCTGTACATAAAAAATAAATTATGAGGGCCTATCATTTTTCATTTTCATTCTTCAAAAATATAAAGAATAACTCTGTCCTATGCTATTCCTATAAATAAAACTATATTCGGAAATGAATAAATAATGAATTGTCTATATATGTGCTGATTATGCATTAAATATTGTGACATTTCTTTGATTGTTTCATTGACAGTAAAAACAATGATTGATATAGATTATAGAGTAAAAAAGTATTATTTGTGATATGTATTTATGTGAAAGATTTCAGTATTTTATTTTCTGCTCGTGTTCAGAAACAGGTAAATTTTTCAAATAACATAGAATATTGACCCAACAGAAAGCAGCAATACTAACATATGTCACTCGAAAAGATGGCGGAATTAATAGAAAGTTCACAAATTGCACTGGCAACCAATATCCGCATGAAGTCTGGAAAACAAAAATATATGTAATCCCCGTAATGTAAAATTTTCGCGCGAATTGGAAAACAAACCTGAAAAGTGTGCACGAATTTAATTTTGCATTCTTGAAGGAGATCTGACTTAGCTTCCATTAAACTCATACCTGTAAGATTTATGAATCAGACTTATTATTCTATCATGAATAAATTAAACAATCTTCACATAAAGCGCTCAAAGATACGAACTGATAAAGAACAAGATAATTAACGGTGGTGTTAAGATAAATTGGTCTGCAAACAGTTTTTTTAATACAATCTTGGTGGATTTTCCACTATAAAACGTATCCAGCCATTTGTACCTGTCGTTAATATAATTTAAGAATTAATTTATAAATTCATTACGAAAATAAGCACTTTACACCATTTGATGAATATTGTCGAAATACCATCCGTGTAGCATTGGTCCAGCTAAGAGGCAACCAAAGATCGCATATCTTTTCAATTGCGGCCAATTATAAGTTGCAGAATTAGAATTTTTATCTACGAGATCTAACACTTCACAAAATTTTTGTATTTGGATTAATATTGATCCTTTTATGTTGGAAGAAATTTCACGGTCTATGGTAATAGGCTGTATCGGCTACAAGAGCACAATCCATTCGTTAGCATGATATAGAAGAATTTATATTCTATACAAAAGAATCCGAATCGGAAATTGCACCTTTGACATCTTAGTGAAACTCTGTTGGATGAACTCGGCGCTCGTATAGAAGAAACCATATACCATTGAATTAAACAATAAGGGTCTTTTCTGCATAATACTGCTTACAACTCGAAGAGCCTTCGTCAATGACATATTTTGTCTTACTCCTGTTACAGTCACGACTCTTATGTCTTATTACTTGATTCAAGATATTCACGTTTCAAGATGCGTTATCAAATAAGCAAGATATTACTGTTACAGTTTTACTAGCGCTGAATAAGGAATTAAATGGATACTGACGCTGATACTGATTGAGTGCAAAAGCCGTACTATCCATTTAGACTCAATTACGTTCAATCATGACTCAACTATATCAATTGTATCGCATCAACATGTGCTCTCTTTCTCGCTTATCTCTCAAATTCTTGTTGTAAGTGAACATATGCATTGAATTCTTATATTTAAAAAGTATCTTGTATTTAAAGAAATTCTATACATTTTTTTATATAGTATAAAATCGTACAATTACAAATATATAAATTATATTAAATTTGCTTTAATAACAACAATAGTTAATTAGGTATAACAGATTGTAATTCAGAATGCAACCAACTCGTCCAATCAGAAGATGTTTCCTTCTCTAGGGTAACTTCTCGAAAAACTTCACTTCTTTCCTCCTAAATTATAATTTTATCATTAGGTATTTAATTTTTTTTTACAGTTTCTGTTAAAAATGGCTAATATTCTATACATGCCTATAAAACGATTTAATCTAATTTTAAATTTAAACAAATAGATAACTACATTGAATCATTAAATTTTTCGAAGAAATTTTAGACGTAATGGTTTAATGCTAAACGTGTGATAAAAAAAATTATATCTCTTAATAGACTAACCCACCTCTCGGAAACCAAGTTTCTCAAACATTCTTATGCTCACTGCATTGTCTAATTTAATTTTGGCGCAGAATTTGTTAATGTTTAGCGTCTCAGTACCTGTTACAAAAGTAGATATAAATTATAAGAATGTTAAATCGAATAATTGTTATAACAGCCGAATTACCATAGAGTAACATTAATATAATAGATTCCCAGCCTCTTCTTTTGCCTCGATTAACTTCCTCAGCTATCATAATTTCTATTTCAGCGACGCACAGTCCCTGTGAGTCGTGCAAAAATAAATTTGTATCTCCCACCATGGCATCTGAAATGAATTAGTCGAAAGAAGAAGTTAGATATTAGGTATATATAGGGTGTGGGTATATATAGGGTTCCTACAACAGTGACAATAGGCACTTTCCATTTGGTAACACAAGTTGATACAAACATCATTCCATCTTTCTTGATATTCAGAGAATAATAAAGATAGAATGACATTCTTGTCTTGACTTATGTCACTAAATGCAAAGCAATCAATAATATTATTATAGAAATATATTATTATAGAAATTCTAAGGATGCATTCATATAATTCCCATATAAATGCTCGTTCATTTTATCTTTGTTCACCAAATATTAAGCAATAGATAAAATGATATCTGGAATATTCGAAATACAAACTACAATAGATTGTATAAAATAGACTGTGCTCCAAAATATACTGTTAAGAGTAGTGCATATGTTATAAACTATAACTTTCAATACTGAAAAAATTTGATATACAACTATAATTTATGTACATACTTATTTCATTTTTGGTTGTCAGGTAGACATGTTTGTCCAATATGATAAAAGTGCATTCTGTAACATAAAACCACAATCAAAATCATATTTTGTATAGAAATTATATTTTGTGAAAGTAGAAGCAAATATTTCATTACTGGCTAGTATCGAGTACAAAAAATAAAGCAATACAAAAAGAGAGAAAGAAGATACGTAGAAATCATTTAATGCAACATTTCAACACAAGTGATTATTGTGATAGATAAATCAATAAGTAATCTCATTTTATCCTGAAAAATCAGAATAGTAAATAAATTATGTTAAAGCTAATAATTGATTCACCCATTTATATGAAGAATTACGATAAAAACTGATAAAGCATTTACGTCTAAAGGGTTTTGTTAGCCTAGATAATTACTATCCTCGTCCTCCAACCAACGTTTCTGCATCTTGAATTCCTCCTCCAGCGTCAACGGCTCGGAACTTGTCAGATATTGCAGAATAGGATTTTTCATCCATTCATGATATCTGAACATAATTTTCAAGATAACATATTAGTTGTATTTTGATCATCCAGTTAATAAAACATTAAATATAAGAGAGTAGTTTATATACAAACTTTATAACATGCTTTTCTTGATACGGTACTAAAATGATATTTGTTCCAGTGATACGAGTATTCATATTTTTTCTCATAATTATTAGCAACAATTAAATAATTTAATCAAAATTTGGTAATTATTCAGACTACTCTCCGCATTTCAAAAATCAATAAAGGCTTATTCGATGCGTTTTTGCATAAAACGAAAGAATCTGGCAGAAAAAACCGAGCATTAAAGTTAATTACACACACTTTCCGGTTCTACAATACATTAGTTGCAAGCCGGTCACAAGTTTGACAGCCAATCTGAAGCTTGCATTTTGAAATCAATACTTCATATTGGCTGTCGCAATAAACTTGCGATCGGCTTGCAACTAATGTAAAACCGGCTTAAAGACCATTCCACACAACTTGTATAGTCGCATAAATATAATGCATAAAGAAAATCATCTAATCATATTTTACGTTTGCCTTTATGACAGAAATGTGATAATTTTCTTTATGCATATGCAGTTATGCAAGTTATGTGGAATGGCCTTAACAGTAAGGTTTTCGACCAATCAGGTTGCTCGATTGTTACGGTTATGGTTACGGACAACCGAATCAAGCAACGCGATTGGTTGAAAATCCACGTTAAGTGTATGGAAAGCAACTATGGTGCTCGTAACTAAGGTCGGAATAAGGGCTGCCGCATATAAAATTTCTGTAGCAGTAAGGCGTGAACTATAAGTTGATGAGCCAATCAGGATACTACTTTAGATCTATGTACTTTAACGGAAATAAAAATAGCAGTAAACTTATCCATAAGGCGAGTTTCAACCGGTTAAAATTCATATTATTGCGAGGTTATGGATAAGTTTACTGTTATTTCCATTTTTGTTAGATTACGTAATCTAAAGCAGTATCCTGATTAGCTCATTGGCTTAAGTTTACATCTTACGCATACTGTTACGGAATTTTGTATGCGGCAGCTCTAAAGCCTATTCTACAATTGCGTAAGCGTAGTTGTAAGTTGTAATTGTAAGAATTAACCAATCACAGTCGAATATTCTTCTTGTATTCGATAGTAATTGGTCAATTCTTACAACTACGCTTATGCAATTGTAGAATGAGTTTAATCCGTTCTAAATCTTATGTTTGAGGTCTTAAGTTCAGTCTTAAGATGTCTTAGGGTATATCCACATAACTTGCATAACAGCATAAACATATGCATAAAGAAAATTATCCAACATTTTATGTGCGTCTTTATAGGAGACATGTAATTGAATAATTTTCTGTATGCATACGCTTATGCGTCATCTACAAAACACGGAATAAGAATCGATTATTCTTCTCACATTCGACTGTGATTGGTCAATTTCTTACTCTTACTTCTTTATTCTGTGTATTGTAAACGATGCATTATGTGGCAAGTTTGTATGGATATACCCTTAAGCCAATCAGTGGCCGGTATTTATAATCGATTCTTATTTCAAGATCATCTTAAGTAATGTCTGATGCTAATGCAGCCCTCTGATTGGTTCGTGACTTCTTGAGACAGTCTTGAATATAAGGGGGTCGATTGTGGATTTTAAAAGAAGGTGAAAATTACAAAAGTAAGCAAAAATGATTAGGTATTACCAATTAAATTATGAATACTTTAGTGAATTTGCTCACTTTAATCATTTTCACCTTATTTGAAAATACACAATTAACCCCAAGATTCGACTATGAATACCGGCCTAAGGCAAGCAAGAAAACAAGCATCGCAGGTTTACATAAGACGAACAGACTTATGATTTCTGATAAGTTGAAATTTGTTACTTCCTGTTCCTATTGCCTGTGTTTTTCATTGTATTTCCTTTATTTTTATTTGCTTTAAATGTGCACAGTGGCTGTGTTCAACGGATTCAACAGTTGAATGATCGCTTGTTATTTATTGGTGTATTCTTTTAGATTATCCAATCAGCATTTCAGATTTGGAAAAATACATCAATAGCAGCGAGCGCTCAACTTGTGTCTGCTGAACGCAGGCATATGTCTTCTACAGTATAGTTTATGTTACATACACTATAGAGTTTTTTTTTATAGTCACTATTCGATGCGTTTTGGTACGCCTTTCGTGACCTGACAGCGGAGCTAAACGCTTGCGCCGTTCTAGCTGTCATAGCGGCAAAGAGAATAACGTGCTGACAAGAGACAAGATATAGCCACTGAGACGGCAGCATCGGGACGGAATAACAAGAGAAGAAGACTGAACGAATATCTCACGCACCAGTAAGTGTTGTCTTGTATTTCTTTAGTTGTACGCCACGAGGTCCACGCTGCCGCGTCGCTTTGCGAAAACTCGCGCGCCTTGGCGCCACGCGCTGTCACACGCGGGATTGACAAGGCCTTTCGTCCTCTCACGACACACGTGCATTGGAGTATTTTCGCGTTTAACGCATATCCCGAATCCTAGAAAATAGAAACGCTTCCCCCCTCCCTCCGTTCGTTTTGAATCGAAACGATTGATAACGATGATGCAGCAGCCACGTTTTTCGACATTCTGTGTATTTTGACTTTGACCACCGGTATCTGACAGTTGTGGTATATATGTAATACGGCTGTAAACATCGACCAACCGTACGACTTCACTCCAATTCGCAGCCGCGAGATGCATCGTCACCGTGCCGGTGAGTGAACGATTTTTCCCTCGCTCGGCGGAGCGGCTGTTTTATAACGCGCTTCATTAATGTAACATGCTGTGCGCGCGCGCGTGCTTGCTCAATGTGCGGGCGATGCGAGATTTTTCTGAATATATCGCATGAACAATCTCTGTGAAGATTTGAAAATGTGTTGGTATTTATATTTTCTAGACAAAATTAATGTGAAAACTATATGCATAACAGTTGATATGAAATAGTTGTGTAACATCTTTTTATTCGTTTTGTAGTTTATTTATTATATATTTGTCATTGTGCCATCATTTTATTGTTGTGTAACATTTCAACTTAAAAAATGATAACAAAAATCTCAATTTTTTGGAGTAATTCTTCAAGTATTCAAGATGATTTATGCAAAGTTTTATTGCAATTCACTGATTAGTCTATAAATAAACAAATATGAACAAAATTTATTTATTTGTTTATTTACAGAATAAATAATCGTAATTACGTAAAGAATAAATAAGTGGATTGCAATAAAATTTTGCATAAATCATCTTGAACACTTGAAGAATTACTCCAAAAAATTGAGATTTTTGTTATCCTTTTTTTGAGTTGAAGTGTTATAGGAATAATAAATACAATGAATAAACCACAAAAAGTATTGTTGAATAAAAATATCATGTTGCACAACTGTTTTATGTATATATAGTCATACTTTTTTTAAAGTAAATATTAACATACTTTTAACTTTTGAAACATTTTTTATATGTTCTTTAACGGTAGTTATCCATTATGCAAATTTTTCCGTATTATAGAATGCTAAAACGCACGTAATGAGACGTGGCGATACAGAAAATTTGTGTCCTCAGGATTCGCGCAGTCCTGCTTTTATGCTGGAAGCATTAAGCTCAATTTATAAGACGCAGATCGCAAGGGAAATGTATTTTAAATTATAATAGGTTGTAGATCTCGATACGCAGGACGCAAAAGTTGAAGTTCATCCAACTTTCTGCGTCCTGCGTGCCACAAGTCCCACAATCATATTAATTAAAATACGTTAGGTTAGTTTTACAATCTGCGATCTTTTGTGGTAATTGATATTTAACATTTCTTAGTGTCAAAGTAACAATTTATGAGTAAGTGGATTAATAATAAAAATAATGTGTTTTAAAATATATGTTTTAAATAAATGAATAAAATTTGTGTTAATTTAACATATCATAAATGTTAATTTTATCCACATTCTGCGCCTTACGTAGATCGGACTTTAAAAGATTTCTCCTTAATTAATTACTGTACACGAATATATAAAAAATAATAATTCCCTCTTCTGTTGTTTTGTAACAAAGAAAATGTCCTTGTAGGATGACTTTTGGAACAAAGAAAAATGTCCGCATATTTCCTCCTTTCGCATTTACAACAAAGAAAGTCTTTTTCTCCTTCTATTATAGAAGAAAGTTTCTTTATTACTGTTTTCTTTGTGCAATACTTATATAAGCTGATGTATTCTCGAAAAATATCGCATGCGAAAATGCACAAAAATACTCCAGTACACGTCATGTATATCATAAATTTTCCTAATAATTATATATATAAGATTTTTCGAGAATAAGACGGTGTAACTACTGTTGAGGTGATTTCCAATTGCTTGACATTTCTGACATATACATTTCCATTTCTTAACTTCTTTTGAATTTCATTTTGAATTTCTTTAAATGAGCGTTCAAATATACATGCGTGCCACGTGTTGGCAAGGTCTTTTTATCAATAGGTTTGAAAAAGCAGACTTGAAAAATTCGTTCAGCAAAAATAGGCAAATAGGATGAGGATACATATTAAACCTAGCGAACAAATGCACCGAATGCGAATGTTTGGATATTCGTGTTTGTATTTGTGAGCAGTTTCTTCTTTTTCTTGATTGAATTCTAGCATTCGATCAGATTCGATGTTCGTTGCACATAGCAATTAAACTTGTGCAACTTTTATTTAACAAATAATAACACAACAAAGTTTTGCGTTCGCTGTTCGTGTATTCGCAGCTTTAGGCTGAGGTTTTACCTGACAAATATCAAGCGTGACCTGTTTTGAAGTTGAAAATGAGCGTCGTAGCGTCAAATGAAAAGCCTTAATGCCTTGGCACACAAAAAAACTTAAACAGTAAAAAACTTAAACGTAAGCAGTAAGCGAATCAACCAAACACGAGAGTCCATAAGACCATAACGTAAGAAGTAGCCAATTCAACACGTTGATTTCCTTACATCTTGTTGTTTACATCTTACTACCTTAAGTTTTTTGTGTGCCATGACCTTTATTCTAAGGAATGGGAGAAGCATCTTTTTTAATTTCTTTGTTGAGCCTCGAATTCTTTTATTGAAGTATGGACATCGTAATTATCTTGTCGATCACGCTCTCGCGTTTCAAGTATAGGTTTATATTTTATTTCACGCGTTTATGTTTGTAAACGTAATAAAAAAGCGCGGTACAAAGATCAGTTCGTCCTGAACTCAATCACGCGTCAACTTTTCATCGTGAAAAAAGTAAGTAGTCTTTTTCGTTCGCATCTTTATTTCAGAATTTTTTATTACATGTACATAAAAAATTTTATATTTGTGTTGGAAACGGTTCACTCAAATTATTAAAATTTGTATTAAATTTTTAATAAATTTGAATGTAAATTTTATGTGTGGTTGTATTATTTAAATATTTTGTGGTAATTGATATTTAACATTTCTTAGTGTCAAAGTAACAATTTATGAGTAAGTGGATTAATAATAAAAATAATGTGTTTTAAAATATATGTTTTAAATAAATGAATAAAATTTGTGTTAATTTAACATATCATAAATGTTAATTTTATTGAAAAAATATACTTTCATAATTTGCTTACAAATTATAACAGTATTACGTTTTTTGTACTAATTTTTTTTTACATAATATTTGTATTACTTTCTAACTAAATAGTTCTAATATTTATTTAATGTGTGATGACTGCAAATGCCTACATTTAACATAAATGGGAAGAAGTCATACAACCATGTTATTTATGTTTTATGTTATTGAGTCACCTCTAATAATTATTGTTAAATTTTAATATTTACCTCGTGTTAAATTAATAAAAATTTGAGTGGATCGTTTGGAACACGTGTTAAATTTTTAACTGTGTATTTTCTGTTCTTTTTCCTAAAAAGTAAATATTTATTTTTAAAAGTATTTTTACTTCAACTTAAACAAATCAACGAAAAATAATTTCTTTAATTTAAACATACTTTTCTCTGGATGTATCAAAAGAATGTTAATTTTGTCACATTTTTTTCATATCTTCTGTTCTTTTTCACTTATGAAAGTACAGATTTTACATCAATCTCTGGACGGTTAAGAGTATTGTATCAATGTGTATAAGAAATAATCATAAAAGATATAGTTCTTAGTTCAATTCACGTCTAAAGTAAACTTCATAGAACTATTAAGTAATAAAAGTTAATAAATTAAATTATTAGTCTTCACCATAAGTTTGTAAGAAATAAAATATTTTAATATAAAAATCTTGATAACGCCCAATAAACGAGCAAAAAGAGATATTAGAATAATAACAATTTAATTATGATTAATACATAAATACAATTAAACGTTTCGACTCACAGAGTCTTCCTCAGTACAATATGAATACAATAAAATAAAATAAATTATTAAAATCTACAATCTAATATGTCAAAATGAGATAATATTCTAAAAATATTATTCGTCCTCTTCGAGATTATTACAGTCGAAATAGTTTTTGTCACACCATGTCCAAATGAATAGGTATATAATAATCATCAAAATTATTCAAATTAGATCCTCGTTGACAGCAAGAATCGTGTTAGTCCTTTGCGTGTAATATGAGTCAAGATATAAAATTGTTGTAACATAGTTAGTTTATAAAAAATGATCTATCAATAATAATAATCAGTAATAAATTAAAATCTTGATAATCGCAACTTGCTGATTACAATCAATGATCCGCACATAATATGAACTTCTTCATTCTTAGATAAAATTGTTGTTAGACTCATTGAAGTTTCTACAGGTACTTTGAAATTCAGTTTTACATTGAACGTACTTCTTGGAATATCATACATTTTTGAAGCAGCTCATTGTGACAATGTTGTTTTATCAACTTCTTGCATGGCTTTATAAATATCTTCTGTGGCGAGTAATTCCTTTTATATAATTTTCTATTATCCTTCTTCATTCTTTTTTCTCTGGGTATTTTGATCGCTATAATTAAAATACATATAAGACTTTAATTTTTAAACATTTTTAAACAGATGACAGACATTTTTTGCAGATATTTATTGAGAGGTTAGAAAAATGTGCAATTGTAAATAATTTTTTTTTTAATCTCTCTTTATGAACTTTAATCTCTCTTTTACGAAACCGGTATATTTTTTTATCTTTTTAGATATATTTTTAGATATATTGTATTAAATGTTATATATGTGTGTAATATATTACTTACCTGAATATGCATATTGAAAAATATATAATTTAATATGTATCGTATTCATATTCAGTCATAAGGACAGCGCGTTTATGATATTTTTGATTGGACCAGCCAATAATACGGTAATTGACTTTATCTTAGTATCGATAAATAGACATCTATTTTATTCAATGATCCTTTTATAAATTTAACAAAATGAATAATTGATCTTATTCTTTATACTTTGTTTCAATTAAAAAATTGCTTGCCAGTCATCTTTAAAATTCAAAATAGTTTAATAGGAAAATCTTATGAACAACTTTTTGTTTCCTTATTGCGAATGTCAAAAACACTCAACAAATAATACTTATATCTGTTACACCAAATAAAGTATTTTTTAATCCTATAAAATATAAATTCAAGAAAATAAATGTTTGAATACTGTAACTAAAGTTTCAAATATAAAAAAAAATGTTATGTTTTATTTTAATTCACGTGATACTTATTTTACAACTAAAATAATAAAAATGTCCAGACATAGGTATGTGTTCAAGTTTTTTATTTATTTAGGTATGTGTTCATTGATACGTTTACCTTATAATATTTTTAAAAAATTAAAAACTGCTCTTTTATTCTGTTTATTTGTTTTTTTTTCTGACGAGAGAAATTTTGACAAAAAAAAATTTTGTATCAAAGAACATCTTGTCAAAGAATGAAAATTCTTAAGGTCTACATTTTGGTGTAACTACACTAAAAATAAGGCCTTTTTTGGAATTTTAGAAAACTATAGACATACGATTCTAATTTTTCACGGATTTATTAATACATGTGTCAATATATGAAAAAAATTTTACAGCAATATTTTCATTCCAAAATTCTAAGAAATTAGAGGCACAGCGTTGAAAAAAATGAGATGACCAAACGGTTGACACGATATCTCGAAAACCAATAGTCTGAAGTAAAAAAAACAAAATTTTTTCTTGAAGTTTATGAATGAAATTTATTACATTATTGAAAATATTGCTGTAAAAATTTTTTTATATATTGACATGTATATTAATAAATATATGAAAAATTAGAATCGTACGTCTCATAGTTTTTTTTAAAAACAATTCCAAAAAAGCCTTATTTTTGGTATATTACATCAGAATGTATCATTAAAGAGATAATATTTTTCTGCATTTCTATATGTTTTTGTTTGAATATATATTATTTATCTAGATTTTAAAAGAAAAACAGTTTTGTTTTTTTAGAGAATGCTCAAAGAACATAGGTACATGTGGTTCCGAACAGCCTGTTAAAAAAAATTATTATAGCAGAGATACTCTTAGTAAATTTATATATATTTCCATTTACATTTACACCATTCAGATTACCACCTTTCTGCCGGGGTTCCATTATCTTGCTGGAAATTGATTGCTTGTTAAAATTGTGTTTTGTAATGTGTTATTTAAAAAAAGAAAGTTATTAAGATTTTCATATTTTTTACATGGACAATTTATAAACAATCAATCTCAAGCAAATACTGAGACCTTCGATTGAAAAATGACAACCGTGTTGCCATTATCTTTCAACATTCTAGCAACCAGTTTAAGTGTCTTACATAATTATTTTGATGGTCCTACAAACCTATTTTCAGATTGGTATGTAGCTAAAATTTTAGATACTTCAACAAACCGTTCTTTCTGTGCAAAAGAAATTATACTTATTAGCATAATACAACAGAAATATACACACATGTATCTAAAAATTAATATGAAAAATAAATAATATAAAAGAAAAAAAGACTGACATTGTCTGGTTACATAAATCGCATAATAATCAAGAGACACTTTTAAAAATGAAAAAGGTATTTTTTACAATTTAAATAATTATATCTGTGCTCTGTGAAGAGTTCTTTCTTATGGAAATGGCCTTGCATATGTCGACATCTTTGATATATCATTAAGCCATGGAATCAGTCATATTTTTAACTTTTAAAAAAGTATATATATATATATATATATATTAGGTGTTGGAATTAATTCGTAGCGTTTTACAAGTGATGGGAAGTACTTTCATTAATGTATTTTTTAATGCTCATGTGAAATAAATAACATTCTTTCATTAAAAACGCTACGAATTAATTCCAACACCTAATATATATACAAGTATATATATATATTATCTTTAAACTACTTATAAATGTATATTTTTTACATTATATGTATATGTCATAGTCAAAATATTAACTTTAGTAAATATATATACTTACTAGTCAATATATTGACTATAAACTGCAGTAAATGTACATACATTTACTGAGTTAACTTTGACTGTGACATACATATATATATATATATACATTCAGCTAGAAAATATTTCATAATTCATGCCCTCTTATTCTAACGTTATTTCTTAAGGAACAAGTTTTGAATTAATTTTTTCTTTAATAAAACTTAATGAAGAAGACATTCTTAGATAAAACTCATTCACTCAATGTCCGTCTTAAAAAATTGGAGGAAAAAATTTTTAGAGGAGATCCGTATTTAAGTATCTTTTTCGATAAAGACAGGAAAGCTATAAAGGAAAGATAAAAAAGGTATAGTTAAATAGATTAACTGAACAATATATTTTAATTTGCTTATTCTCGAATTACTTATCCTGTCTCTGCGATAATTTCAGAATTACTGAAACTATCACTAGTTTATTTATCAAAAAGTCACGCAAATATGTTTTTATTAATTAAAAGATTCTCATTTACGACATCTTCAAATATTTTATTCAAAACGTTTAAGTAAAATATTAAAAGACGTAATCCGCTCAATATTGTCAAAAAAATTATAAACGTAGATAGGTCAAAAAACGAGAAATCTCGTTATATTCTATTTCATCTTGTTGAGATTTGGAAAATTAGATGCATATATACACGTCCAAACCTTGTTAGGATCACATAAAAGTCATAAAAGATCCATATAAATGTTTATGTCTTCACGGATAATGTATTTCACAGTTAAAGTCAAAAGCGCGACGAGGAGACAAATTAATTTGCGCAGAATCCGATTCTCAGGATGATAATATCATTAGGGAGAGAAAGAGAGGAAAGAGAAGAAAGAGGAGAAGAAGGAGAACCATAACTCGGAGGAATCTAGTTCGAGTTATAGTCCAAGATTAGCAAGTCCGTAAAGTGGGGCGCTCGCGTTATCTAGTCCTGGTCATTGGCCAGTGGCGCGCCGAGAAAAGTGGCGAAAGAATTGCGTAATGTGCGCAATAATAATTGCTATCGAAAGAGAGACAGACTCTCCATGCGTTCGTGCCTCCTTCGAGTCCTTCGTTCATTTCAGTGCACGCCTCACTCGTTACGCTCGCGCGCGAATTTCGTTTGTTCTCACAGTTCCTTTGTCTAGAGATGCTCAAGAGATTAGACACTGTTTAGACAACTTCTGATTGGTCCGCCATATTTTTCGGGACTTGCTTAAAATAGATTGAGATGCGTGGATATGCCATTTTATCTCATACATTTATCTTATTCTATCTTAAGAGCAGATCCTGAAAAATGACAGACCAAAATCTTCAAATCTTTTACTTGAGGATTTCTAGCCTTGTCCATCCGTACGCGCCGCCCGTTTCTTCGATATCTCGTATATATGTACTTTCCCATGGATTCGCGATTATCCCAACCGCGGTCAACCTTGAATCGTGTTCTCGGCTGGCGTCGCACGACGAGACGCGACGCAGTGTGGCGACGTGATAAGACGCGCGCGACCGGCTGTCAGAAGCGCGGGGCACATGAAGTGGCGCTATCGGTGTTACGTAACGTTTTACGATGAGGTCGCAACTTCTTAGGAGCTCTTCGTTCCGTATCTCTTGTCCCCTCTCGAGAGGAGAGGTTGTACTGAACGTCGAGCAACGACACGATTGTAGACGCTCGCGAACCCGAGACCCTCGACGTTTTGCAAATTGCGCGATTTTTAGAAAAGATACACACACATACACACATACACACACAGTTTTGGAATTTAAGCAACTTTTTTTATAGTATCCCTGTAGATATTTTATGAGAAATCCATGTTGAGATTTATTCGAGTGAAAAATAAAATGAATATTTTGAATTTATTTCAGTTTGACAACTTTCGGTTTGACATGGCAAATGTACTCTGTAAAATTATGGTGTGAATCTCATTCTAAAAAGTGAAATCTCATTCTTAGATCCAGCTTCACAACTCACAGTTAACTCTTAACCGAGGTTCATTGTCTCTTTTCAATTCTAGAATCGGAAATATAATCAGAACTATACTACTGATACTAAATAACTATTGTTTTGTAATGTAAGCAGAATGAAATAAATTAAACATTATTTGTATACTGTAGAAAAAAGTCATTATTTTTATTAGCATATATAATATAAGCAGTTTTCCAATGAATGACAGCAAAATATACGGTGAACTATTATATCATCAAATCGTTAGAAATCAACATCGTTTATAAATACAGAGGTATACAATGACACAAATCGAAAATAGATACTCGATGAATATCATATTAAAAATACACTATTAAAGCATTTGTTCCAAGATAGTTTATTGAAGGATATTCAGTTCTTTTAGATGCGAAAAGATCACTTTTAGAGTGATAGAATAAAGTATTAGGTGTTGGAATTAATTCGTAGCGTTTTTTAATGAAAGAATGTTATTTATTTCACATGAGCATTAAAAAATACATTAATGAAAGTACTTCCCATCACTTGTAAAACGCTACGAATTAATTCCAACACCTAATATAATGGCTTTTTTTCCAATAGAAAGCATCGATTTCATTTTAAGACATTTGCATACTTTAACGATAATGTGAAAACAGCTAACTGATGTCAATTGTTCCTTTAAGATAAATGACGTTATACGGTTAATTTATCTGGCATAATTAATATTTACTTTGAACTAACACTTCGCATATTCATTGCCTCAAAGTTATATAGTATATTTAAAGCGAAGTCTTATTAAAGGGTCTGATGTACGATAATATATTTTGTGTTTCTGCATCATGATAGTAATCTTCACTTAGTTCTTTCGTGACCTTCCTCTAACAAAACGTTTCTGCGTCGATGTGCACAGAATATATAATTGTATAGAAGAAATACGATCTATGGCAAAGAGAATATTCTAGAACTCCCTTCTAAGAAAAAAGGAAAAAGAATAATGAAAACAGAGGAATACCGGTTGTATATCGAGGTTTGCTTGCGCGTCACATACTCCAACATGCTTCAATATATTTTTATCACAGCTCCTCGCTATTGATAATGAGTAGAAGTAGAGAGTTTTACAGGGAGAGAGTGGCAAATTGCATCACGTGAATGCCCACGTCCAATCACGACGGGGTCACGTGACCAGATTTCTCCAATCTCTTCCATGCCTATGGAGCTTTTATGCCAGATTATCTCTGTGTTTCAAACACGGAAACGTCCGAATGCAGTCATAGATTCCACCTTTCCATCCCTTCATATGGTCATAAATTATCAGAAAAATCGTCGAGAGCAGGACAGGTAGTACATTCATGATAGGGGAGAGTAGGCATGAAAGAGCCTTTTTTTTTTTCAAAACATGAAAAAAAAATTTAATCTGGTGTTAAACAAATATGCTTTTTTGCTTAAGTGTACTCATTTATCTATGATCCATTTAACGGAAAAATAATATTTAGTCAACAGAGATTTAATTGCCATTTTTCATGAACAAGAAATTCTTTCAAAACAACGTGATTTTGACAAAGCCATTACCTGTTTTGAAAAAACCAAGTATTAAATTATATAAGCTTTAATACAAATAAAATCAAATGTTATCCTTTAACAAATATTTTGTTAGAAAATTAATAAATGTGTGAAAAATGGAAAATATAATATTTCTAATTAGAAACATTTATTGCGAAAGGAATGAAAATTTCTCTTATTGCCACATGAATTATGAGCCTAGTCAAAATACAATTTGCACTGATACCAATCTTCATTACTTTAGAATAATCTGGCTAAGCCAAGCACAGCGACATTGCCGTGGCTATCTATTAAACATGATAAATGATTAAAAATAGTGAAATATAGAAGTTGAGTCGGTAAAATGCTTCAGTATAGCTTAACCTAGCAGCAACATAATAACTTACAAACCAGAATGCTGTTTTATAAAACAACAGAAATATATGAAAATCTGTTTATACTTACAATAAATATGCACAGAGATGCTCCTCGAAGAAGGAGACTGCATTTAAAGACAATCTTGTATAGAAATGTTCTGATAGAATCATATATTGACACCACGCGACGATATATTGATACCGAGCGAACGAAAATGGACTGAATTGTACTGAAAAGAATATCCCTGGATATGTAATGAAGGAGTCAGGCAAAGCAATAATAGAACTGGCTTTTTCAACTGGCTTTTAGCTCTCAATATCGACTCTTTCATAACATTATACGTAAAAAAATCTAATCATAGAATATCTGATAAATCAAAATAAAAAATTTGTAATTACAGTTACGTTAATGTATACAGTGTTCAATAAAAAAAAATAATACTTGTTCTAAAAGCTAATCGCAAATAAATGAAAAAGACTTGAAAATTTAACTTAAGAAACGTATTTTTTGATAAATTTGCATCTCTCATTACGGCAACGCTGTTTTGACGATGACTATCAAATGTTTATGGACGACGTAGATTTAGTATATAGTTTATTTATTGTTATCAATTGAGAAAATATTTTTTAATTTTTGGTGATATTCAATTTTGAGATACAAAATGGCTCTTTCAAAATATGTTTCTTTTATGTCCATTCTCCCCTACTGAGCCTCATTGTTGTGACCGAAAATCCGATTAAAGAAAAAGAAAATTAGGTTTTTTTTTCACAGCGCGGTTCCGTGTGTGCTCGCACGTGAGGGAGAGAACTTGCTCTTTTTTTTCTTTCATTTTCTTTTTTCTTTTTATATTTTTCCATATTATACACCATAGAAAAAATGTTGAGAAATCGCTTGCAAAAGGTTCACCGCGCACAATAAACAATTTATACTTACAATTTATACTTACAATTTATACTTACAATTTATTTTCTCTTTCTTTCTCTCATGATTGCTCTTATAATAGTCATCTAATCAATGAACAGATACTTACCTATCGAAAAAGCGCTGTAGATAACTAACAACTTTTCGGTAACGATTAAGATCCAGACATGCGTTGTTGACACCTCGATTTCGAAGCTGTCACACAAATGTATTATATTATCAACAATGTTACGATATCTTGTTACTCGCTTATCAAGCTTAAGATTACCGTAACTTGTGTTAACGCAACGATAAAATGCGTGTAGTAACAGTTCCGATGACTATATAAATCACGCTAGATGTATATCCGATTTAACGATTATCGCTGACGATTGACAACTCGGTGTTATCCTTCCATGTATATCGTCAGTGCTCTCCTCGCTATACTTGTATAAAAGTTGGCTAGATAATTCCAGCATATCGATTCTTCGAATTATTCGTTTATTTAAATATAAATAGATTTATTAATAACAGAGGAAATTGCATTGAGCCATTTATCACGACTTCGTTATGTCAAGTGTCCTCGTAATTTCTTCGAATTTTACGTTTAATACCAGTTAAAAGGTCTATTCGACAAGTTTCGCACGCGATTAGATAACGAAATATTTTTTATTGTATTCTTATTATTTATTAACCTTTAAATAGATAGGTGAGTGGTTTAAAGATACACAAGTTGATAGATGAGATGCTCAAAATGAATTTTAATTTTATAGATGTATTTTTACTATATAATTTATTATGTGTTATAGTTAGATTTACATTAATTATATTCTTATGAAGTAGAGAAATGTAAAAATAATGAACTTTAAGACTTCTTGACATCTGGGCATTTTATATTTTTTTCCAAATTAAGATTTTAAAAACAACTAAACTTGCAGCGTTTTCTCTTGGGAGCTACACTACACTAGAGTGGTGGACACTACATCATTATTGTGCTAAAACCTTGTTCCCGCTTGACTTCCATTTTCAAATTTTAAATGTCACGCTGGCTCTAGACAGTTCCTTTAAGATGGTGTAGCAAAATCCCACTTCGTGCATAAAATTTGCACTACACTGTAGCCACGGAAACACGGTACATCGAATAAGTTCGCTTATCACCAGCCAAACACTGACTGAGTGTTGCACTAATAGGTGATAATGCAGCCAAGAGAAAACTATTAAAATGTAAATGGCATGCTATTTAAGAAAGAAAAGACAAATTAGCTTTTGATTATTCTGTCTTTTTATGTTCAGCAAGGATGGAAAAAGGATAAACAAAATATTGAAGTGGATTGTTTTTCTCTTTAGAGTTTTTATTTGATTTTAATAATTGAATTAGTCATTTTAGGAAGCTAATTTTTATCAAAAATATATATGAAGATTTCTAATTCCCTCAAAATGAGAAATAGAGACATAATTTATTAAAAAAAAATCACACTCAGGCATTCTTTTCTTATAGATATTAGATTTTTACTGGAAACTCATTCACATGTCGATAATAATTTTTTTTTTCACATGCTTGTAAAATAAACAATGAAGTGAAATATCTTAGATTACAATCCGTTATTTTATGATGTCTTTAGAAGTGCGTTATTTACAGAATTTTCTAAAGAAACCTACGTATATATTGTTTGTACGAAAATGTTAATTGTCTTAATTCATTTCTTTAATAAGTCAATTTCTTTAAAATTAATTTTATTTTTGAAAATAAGTTTTAAAAGTAACTTACGTTTCACTCACTTGATGTATGAGACAATAAATTATTTTTTACATATTTTTAACTTATTAATTTTACTTATTTTTAGTTGTAAAAACTGGAATAGTCTTTTTTTTTTAATTTATAAAATTTCTAAAATGATCGTTTCAATTGTTATATTTTAAAGAAAAATTAATATTCAAACAAATCAAGGTACAGAAAGGTAAAGATAATCATCAAGAAATATTATATAAATTTTCCTTTCCTTTAATTGTATTTATACACAAGAATACTAGAACGCGTTGAGTTGCATGTCTCAAGCAACCGGTCTAAAACTGTTTAGATTCTTCGCTTCCGCATAACTGGTCGATCAACGAGATTTTATGAACGATGCGCGTATCTTCGCGATTTCCAACGAACCGATAAGTGAATTAAATTCATTTCAAGTCGCATTCATGTCCGAAGCTCCATCTTTGGCAGATACGTACCTCTAAATCGGTTGAACTTGCATGCTTATTGAACTTAAGGCTTTAGGCTATAGTTAAAATCATCCTGCTCGCTGATTGGCATGGATGCATTCTTTCTTTCTCGTCTCGGTCGTAAAAAACATAGCACGGGAATTATCCCTTTTTTTCATTAAAGGAAAAGGCTAAAAAATGTCGAAAATGCAAGATGCGCCGAGAAATCGGTATGCCGTATTTTCATTCGTTTGTTCAACATGTAATTCGCTAACAACTGATACCTGACGACATCAGGTCACCTACAGCTACCTGACTGACGTTTCCTGTTCCTCGCTGTTAATGCTAGCCACGCAGACGACGAAGACGACAGCGACTGCATGACGTTCCATTCGCCGGGGCTAAACATAGAAACGATATTAAAAATACCGGCACTCAGCGCGGTGCGACACTAGAACGAGTATCTTTCCGGCTTCGTCATGTGGAGCACTTATTACGAGACAAACGCGTATTCTAGTCGCGCGTCTCGCGCTTGCGCCTCAAGTTCTCTCCTTTCCTCTCTTTCTTTTTCTCTTTTTGCGTACGTATATATATATATATATATATATATATGTAAGTGTATTTGTCGTACGTCATTAAATTTAGATCCTAGAGTCTACCGGCGTCAAGAGATCTTCACGATACCTGTTCTTTTTTTCTTTCGGTACACCGAATTATACTGGGTCTGTTCTTATTCCTGCAGATGTACCTGAACTGATGTACATGGTACATAATAAGTTGAAGTGAAACAATATACATTTTATACCGTGTGCAGATCTTATACCAAAGACATAGAGCATGAATTGCACCATTCGTGTATAAAATTGGTCGATAAAGAGAGATAGGATGCAAAGATAGCCAGTCTCTATTTATTCAACGAATCACAATATAAGGAAGAGATATTCCTTCTTTTGTTGACTGCGTTTCCTATTCTAAAAGTGAATAATGCTGTTCATGATTTATGTCTTTCATTTTTCTAAAAAGAAAATACCTATTTGAACTGTGCAAATATCCTTTCTCAATTATCATTTCCTTTCTCTAGTATCATTTTACCTGAAGTACTGGAATTTATTTATAATTTTCACCAATCAGTTCGCTTCCCGTTGTTAATCTGCAGACCATCTCATAGCGATTGTAGAAGGTAGGAACTAAGCTGAAATTTATAGTCGAAATTAATAGTCGAAAGTTATAGAAGTAAATGCGTCGGCACTGGTCCGAATTAAAAGAAAAGAATTGCTTATTCATTGAAAAGAACAATTTATTCATTGGAATCGTTCTTCAAAGCTGTTTCTTTAGTTGAAATCTTCCATTCCTGGCTTCTTGACACTAAAAGGGTCGTGCGGGTTATCTAGCTCAGCGTTGTATATTTACTTTTGCTTCTTATCATCGCCTACCTACGATATCTTCGTCTCGTCAGAGCGTTTAGATCTTTAACATGAAGTGTGAATATGCATAACCGAATCGTAGAGAAAATCTTAGTGAGAAGAATTATATCAAAAGTTTCGCCGTTTATTAATCGGTAATGAAATAGATTATGTTTTTTAAAACAAATTTTTCGTAACTTACAAAAATCAAATATATTAATACAAAACAAAGTCTCATGTCATTTTTTGGGTAAAATACACAGTTCTTAATGTAAGAACCGTTAACATATACTCGTTATTGTTAAAGTTGACTGTAACTGACTAAACTTCGAAAAATAGAGTTGCATACAGTTGTATACGATTTCCTAAATTTCAAGTATTTACCAAGACGGTGTAGATCGTTTCCGCGCAAAATTACTTATCTTAACGTTATCTGTACGAGCATCATTGTAACGATGCGCTTATCTGTTACAATGCTAACTGTAGATACCCGATAAATTTCAGCAGTGATAAGTAAAACCGCAAAACTTTCGCCTGGCGAAAGCTTTCTGTCATTTGTTCTACGGTTCGACAAAGAGCGCGATTAAATTGCAAAATTTGATGGCGCGTTACATTGTTCGATCGATGACAATTGGCGCCTGCTAAGTAATATTTTATGATGATGTGCTTGTCTGTACGACATTTATAAATAGAGCCGGGCGTCGAAAATCGGCTTCTGGCAATTTGACAGCGAAGTCTCCTCGAAATGAGGGACAGCCGAGAGATCTTTATTCGTTCTCGAAAATCTTGCATTGAACCGAAAAAAGAAGTCTAAATTGTGAATCATTCTAGCTTCTCCGTGTCTCGTGCTTTCCGTATAATATATTTTTCAACCCGTTACTCTTACGAGTTTTCATACACACACACACTGCTAATCGGATAGTTTCCTTGACATGTTTCGGTCATTGGACTAACATGAGAGATCTATTCTGTCATCTCGTCGTGAATCGCATAGTGACTATGCCAACAAAAACTTGCCGCTCATATTTTTCCACCCAGATACCGCGACTTCAATGTAATTACGCAACTTTCTATAATAACCGTCATCTGTCACTTATCTTTCAATAAATCGAATTAAGTTTAGGCGTAGCATCAGATTAATTCTGTAGTATACGAAAATGCTCCAAGTTTCACGACCGTTTGTGATTTCATTAACACGCATCTGTCGAATCGTTTATTATGTGTTTATTATGTAATAATCATTCACAATTATTCACAATTATTGAAATGAAACTATTAATTACTTATATAGTTTGATTTCAATAATTCCATTTAAATTCTAGATTCCAAGACTGATAACGTCAATACTTTATTAATTAAAATACCTTGATACATTTTAAGGTCTGTTTTTTATTACTGCACTCTCTGAATTGCAAACGTATGTTTGTTTCATTTCAACTTATTGCACCAATTCGGAGAGTGCAGCAATAAAAAACAGACCTAACAAGTCATTATAGAAATTCTTTGTAGAAAAGAATTATTAGATACATCTTCATAAACTTTTATGGTGCATTTTATTCTTATTTGACATATTCAGTAGGAACTAAATAAAGACAGAAAAAAAAGAAGATAGATTTATCTGATATAATTCACTTAAGTTTTCTTTATCAGTTTCGAGAGTACAGACTCTAGGTTTTTTACTAAAATGACATTTCACGTCTAGAGCATCAACAATGTGAAGTTAGCCAATAACAATAATTATATTAGGACTCTTGAATTTTAAACAATACAAAAAGATAAATATAATAGGCTAATGAGAGTCAGCAACGATAAACGGTGCAATTATTTGGTGAACAATCAATACTTAGATATTAGATTGATGTCTTCTTTATTTTGAACGTTTCGATTCACTTTGGAGTCCTCCTCAACAAGAATGATACAAGTATAATTAGCTCAATGCCTAAGTCACTGAAGTTAGTATTGCGATTAGTACTCGGGATATAAACGTGTCGCAATCAGGATGGTCGAATGAGCATCTCGTGGCGACGCGACGACGAAAACGCGAATGTCCTTTTTGCGTTAGCGTCGACGAGCTAACGAGGAGTGCGAATCTTTTCGCTCGCTGTCCACGATGTGCACAAATTATTAAAGAAGCCCGCGCGGATTTGCGCAAGGCATTTAGAAGGTACGCGCTAATAGCGACTCACACGAGCGGGTTATTTAGTGGTCTAGTTTATACCGCCGTATAAATATCCTGTACGAGCTTCGTATGTTCTTCTATGAGGTGATATGGTGCGTTTCTTGCGTATGATGAATATTGGAGAGATAAAATCGGATAGCATACGCATAATGCGCGTATTCCATTAATTTTTATTGCATAAAATAGTAGTGTACGTCTCAAGGAAGAGAGTTTTTTTTTTATTATGTTTTTATGAGTGCTCTTACAATCTCCGTTCGACAGGATGAATAATCGCTCAACAATATCTTACATTTATGTATCACTTAAAATCTATTGTAGATGACAAATTTAATGCATGGGGTCTCTTGTATATATAAATAGATTTACTGTTATAATATCTAACAGATTCACTGCTACACAGAATCTTTTCAGTTACTATTCTGATCTATCTCTACTTTTCTCCTAAGACAGATTGATTACCTAAAAAGTTTTAGATTTTATTGCGATTATATGAATTGTACAAAACGTTCACATCTTGATGGAGAAGCAGCAGTAATAGTTCTTCTTGAGCTCTTTTTTTCTATTTAATTTCACTTTTTCCCTGTTTCTATTTTGTCCTTCCTTTCTTTGTTCATTTTTTCCGCTGTATCATTCAAATCTATTCTATTTTGTGTTACTGTTCTTACCATACTTTCTTTTTCCTTTCTCTCCTTTTTTTCTCTTTCTATGTTATGTCTTTTCTTGTCCAAGATTTCCATTGAAAAGCATTTTAAAAAATTCGAAAAATTTCGAAGAAATTCGAAAAAACAAAATTTTGCAAACAATATACAAAAAAAATTTATCTTATTGTATTATATTAGGCCCAAATGTATATTTTTTTATCTCAAAAGGAAAGGATAATAAATGAGTGTTTGTATTAAAAAGTCTATATCCTATAAATTCATTTTTTTTTCTTCAAAACATATAAAAATGTCAACGAAGTGTGAATTTCGTCAGTCGCTTTACAAGCTTCGAGTAGGGGAGTATGTGAGATATCCGAGCAGTTAGTTTTTTTTAAATATTTCATACTTTTCAAATGGCAATAGAGCTTATTGATTTAGTATCTTCCTATTATTGATTATTTGACAGATTGAAGTAGCAGTGGTTCATTGATATTGAAGCAGTAAATAATGATAGTGTCAAACATGCCAGAGGTACTGTAAACACCTCATCTACCCACTTGTATTTTTTTATACTTTATTTTCTTTTGAGTTTTTGAGTATAATCAGAAGTTTTTCTCTGCTGTAGTCCAGCGTTGTCTTATTTATATTATTTTTCTTGTCTCTTTTACATTATTTTTACATGTCTCTATCTTATTAGGATGTCACTGATGTAAATTTAATAAATTATAAAAGTATATTTAATTATAAAAGTATAAATAATAATATGGCTCAATACAATAAAATTAACAGTAATGGACAAGAAGGGTTAATCGTTATCAACCATAAATCACAAAATACATGGACTTTCGAATTTCATATAATAATTTTATGTATTTTTTTTTATTTTATATTTCTCTTATTATAATAATGTATGCTTATTATAATAATAACGACTATTTTTATTTCAATTTTTAATGTAACATTGATAATGATCCGATCGGTGTCGAAATGTCTGTAATATTTAATATGTTGATTATTATTTTTTGATAATTAAATTATAATAAATTATAATAAATTATTGTTTCAGCTCGTAACTCTTCTTATCTATTATTCATTTTAATTATAAAAAGTAAATAATTTTATTTTTCTTTTATTTTTGTTATTATATTAATTTAATTCTATTATTATTTTAATTCTATACAACAAAATTTAATTTTGTATTTTTTTATTTCAAACATTGACTGTTTTACATATTTTTGTCATTAAAATATTCATTTCTAGTAAAAAAAAGTTCTAATTTGAAATAATTTTTGTATCTTTTATTTCATTATTTCTACTTATCTTACTTTCAACTTCATATTTTTTAATGACAATTTTGTACAATTTATGTTTAAGATACTGTTCATCAGAATATTTGTATTTTAATCCTTTTTTTGGTCAAAATTACATTTTTTAATAATAAATAGTGTTAGGAAACAAAACGGGAAAATTCATGACTAAAACGCTGTTCTGGAAATAAAAATTAAAAAATTCTATTCGGAAGTGTTAAAGTGTCATTATTTTTACATTTCTCTATCTCACATTACAGTATAATTAATGTAAATTTAATTAAAATATAATTATTCTAGTAAAAAATATAATTATAAAAATAAAAATTTTTGAAGTATTTCAGCATTCTCAGCATCTTATCTACTTATTTGTGTTTAAAAAATCTACCTACTTATTCAAAGATTAAAAATATAAAGATTGAAAAGCTTAGAAAAGAATTTTAAAAAAGTAGAAAAGGAATAAAGATTGATTTTTTTTTTAATAAAAGATACCTCTTAAAAGCAAAAGAATCTTTTTGTATGCTTGCTGATTTTCTGATAACCTTTGGACATTGAGTACCTGAATGCCTGAGACCAAACTTTCTACGAGCAGCACAATTCATTGGTAAAACATTGGTTAAACGTTGGCATACATTCGGGATATATTGGGCCAATGTTGCGCCGATGAATTGTGCTATTAGAGTTAGAAACTAGGTATATTTTCTAACAAAAAATCGTTCATTTGTTATTAATAACTATTATTACAATAATGGTTTTTATATTAGAATTCTATTTATACTAGTGTGTCCGATGAATACAAAAATTTGTAATTGAGCTCCAAATTGAATTTATTCAATATTTTCCCATAAAAAGATGTAATCATATATTCTTTCAAAATTTTGAATTTTCAAAAAATATTTATTTACAAAAACTATGAATATTTAACAAGTATTCATATTCATTCAAACAAAATATAAACTGAAAAAAAGCTCCAATAAGCAATCGTTAATCCTCAACTATAACCGGCACTTTGACTTAAGTAAAAAAAATAGAATTTTATTTATTTTTGTCATTGTATTCAAATTTTATGAAGAAAACTTAAACATTTTGAAAAATATTTTAGAAAGCAATACATTTTTTTATTTATAAATATCTATTTGAAAGAGTATCATACATATTCCGATATAATTCCGAATACATCACAGTAATGTGTTATAAACATTTTATAAAATATATTGGGCGTGTCATTCATTACGGTCTGTGGATATTAAATTCCGAAATATATTATTTATATCCTACAAAAATATCATTGTTTAACCTATAGATTAAATAAGGATGCTTATCATAGATTGTGACTAAGTGCACGATGTAATCGTAGCCATTGATTTTATAGATTTTTGTTTTCTCTTGCAGGCTTGCAAGCTATATACAGATAATACAAAGAGTAAAAGTGAATACAGAACAAAAATATTCGTACTTAATTATATTTAAAAAATATTCATTCATATGGAATGAAAAAATATTTATTCGTTTCTTGACGAATAAAAAGTGTATTCGAAGTTGAGTATTTTTATTCACTTTTTATTCATTTATTCGATTATTAGGTGTATTCAGAGAGACACACTAATTTACATAGTGCGTTTTGATGACGAAAATTTACGAAAAGCAAATATTTCGAGATGAGTGTCTTACATCTACATTTAGATTTTGTATTTACATTCATTTTATCGAGACGCACGCGTCGTTTGTCGTAGTATATTGTAGATAATAAAATATGATATGACGTCGATAAGATAAAAGCAACTTCTATTACTGTTAAATTGCTATTAGTGTGTTTAAAAAGCTATGATTATCTAATATCAAATTGCCTCTGTTAATATATTTAGCGTGAGAAAGGAAAGGAAAAATCATGTAAAAAACGTAGAAAAACATTTATAAAATAAATGCTATTTTGAGAATATTCACTACGATTATATCGAAATGTCATTTCGTGATTTCGGTGGGTAAAAATTAAAAAAAGAATATTGGAAGAATTATTTAAGAATTGATTTTATACACGTCTCTCTCGAATAGCAATTAATCAAATCTTCCGTTAACTTTTTTTCTACTAATCATTTTTATATTATAGATATAAACATTTTACCAATCACGTTCTTTTAAATCTGTCAGTGTAATAATATAAAAATAGTAAATTTATTTTAAAATTTTATAGAACAGCTAAAATACTTGAACATAAATAATAAATTATCATAAAATATCAGAATAAAGAAAAGTTAACATTTAATTACGTACTGTGTACTCCTGTTAGATTAAGATTACTCTATTATTATTTGATGTAGAATCTGTAAATCTTCAGATTTATTATCTATTTGTCAATAATAATTATATTCAACGTTATGTTGCAAAGGAGACGAAAACATCTAACTCTGTTTACATAGAACACATAGCTTAAATTTTTCACATATCTTAATATGTGAGAAATTTAAGCTATGTGTTCTAATCTAAATCTTAATATTCTCACATATCTTAATTGATTAAATTGAGTTTATATTTTTGCTCTTCACTCGTGTTTATGAAAACACTGCAAATATATATTAGGTGTTGGAATTAATTCGTAGCGTTTTTTAATGAAAGAATGTTATTTATTTCACATGAGCATTAAAAAATACATTAATGAAAGTACTTCCCATCACTTGTAAAACGCTACGAATTAATTCCAACACCTAATAGTAAGATGCGAGCGGCTCAGGACCTTGACAGCATTGAAGCGCAATTGAGAAGTTAATCGCGGTTTGTTGTGAATTTGTTTCGCAAGCGCGTGATTATCCAGCGAGGAAATTGCCGAAACGACAAAGAGGAATCATCGCATAAATCATTAGGGTAATGCGAATGCGAATCTAAAATATTAGGATCAAGTTATCTGTTAAACGTCACAGATAAGACGTATCGTTCGTTCAACCGGCACATTTACTTCGTAATGATGAACATTTTTGATACTCACGTCAGTTTCAATTACGATTCACGTGCGAAGAACCTTCGCCTTCAAAATAAAGTTTGTTTGAGAGAAGATTTTCCTATATGTCTCATCTATTTTATCTTAGAAATCATTTATTTGGTCCATTAAATGGAACACGAAAGAAGATAATTCTTCACAATTTCTTTACTCAGATATTGGTTTAACACTTAGGATTATTTTCATAATATATTATACCTAAACATTAAAAGTTACCAACAGATTCATCAATAAAATTCATTCATGAATTTCTTACTTCTTTATTCTTTACCATATACTGTAAAATCGGGCTTTAGGTTGCGTTCGTTTGATGATAAATACAATAAAGTAAGCCTTAAGCATAAGAAACTGACAAATCGTAGTCGAGTTTTTTTTTTAAATTTTCTAAGGATAATTTTGCGGGTGCAAAAATTTGACGCATGTATTCCATTGAGGTGTTTTTTATTTGTTATCTGACATGCAGAAATAGCTCTGTGTAAAAGGAGAAATCATTTTGAAAAAGTTGCTCCAAGAACATTCCAAACTTCAATCAGCTGTCGATCACTTATACAATTTTCTAACTATGAATAATCGATTTTCTGAAAGCTTACTACATCTATTGTATTTATTCTTATTATTAAACAAGGATAAGATGACACCGATTTCGAAAGTTTTAGCATTTTTTATTATCTAAAGGAAATGTAACGTATTCATTCTTTAATACAATAGCATTTATGTATTTATCTTTGATAAATGTGCCGTGTATTATAAGAAAACTACACACCACACCACCACAATGAAAGGAATAGGGAACAAAGAATAAGAATCTTAGCCTACCACAAACTGTGTATTTCACAATACATGATTTCTAATAAATTAAATATTTTTATTCTCTATTTCCTATTCCCTATTCTCTATTCCTTTCATTGTGCGCAGCTCCTAAAAGAATTATCACTCATTTATCCTGTATTTATTGTGACAAGTTATAAATCGCTTACTCGTTCTGCTTTTCGTTACTTTAGAACTCTTTGAAATAAAAGTTCATTTTAAATGTGACTGGCACTCTAACAACTCACAGATTATCACTCTCAGATTATAACGTAAATTTTTAAGTAGCTTATAAATTGAATTAAGATCGATATTCATGCGTTTAATATTTCAATTTTAATATCGGACTATCGAAATATATATATTTTTTCAGACGATTGAAGATCCATGAACGATTATTTCTGACTTTATATTCGCGATGTGTTTCTAGTTTTAGGCATCTCTCTTTATATTATTTAAATTTAATATAATAAACATTTAAATTTCTTTTTCTACTTATTTGTTACACTGAAGTAGGGTTGCTCGACCTCGATAAAAGAATCGATTTTTTAAATTGACTTGAATCGCAATTACAAGTATCGATTTACCAAAAGATTGAATGTTAAAGAACCAATTCGACAAAGATTGATCGAGCCTAATTGCATACTATAATCCTCTTAAAAAAAGAATCCAATGCGTACAAGCTACACTCTGAAACTTATTGAAAAAAAATGTTGCAACTTTCGTTTTAACATCTTTTTCTTTAATTTTACTATGACCCATAATAGATGATTTATCTATCAACAACATTATTTTAACTGAAAATAATTTTGTTAATTTAGTTAACACTATTAACGAAATAAATAAAATTTTGATTAAAATAAAAGCATAACGTATTTCATTACGTTTAAGTCTAATTTTAAGAAGTACATATTGTTTCTTCATGCATACTATTAGTCTCTGTGGATTACTATTATATTTCGTAATCACAGCTTTTATATGAAGCAAATGTTGTTACAACGTGATAGCTCTGGAGTTTTATATTGGATTAAGAAATGATAAAGATCTCAATTTCGAAATTTTTTTGTCATCTCAGCATAGATTCTATCTTATAGATACATATTAATGTTATATACTTCTTTAATCTTGAAAAGATTTTCGAATCGGTAAAAGAGGAAAAAAAATAATTGTTGTACAAAAATTATATGATTTAATCGATCATACAGATTTTAGGATTCCCTTAACAGTGTTACTAAATTAACAAAATTATTTTCAATAAGAATAATGCTATTGATAATATCATTTTTTTTTAGTGACATGCTAAAAGTTCAAAAGTAAACGACCGAATCTGCCTGCGATAAACATAAGATTATGTCAGACTTATTCGTTATCGTGAACCAAAAGTCTTATGGTCCATTCTACAATAACCATTAGTAATAAATCGAAAGTCAGAATTTTTTAAAAATTGACAGTCAAATACAAGAAGAATAATTGACTAATGATTGGTCAATTTCTAGCTTCTGACTTCTGATTTATTACTAATGGCT
The DNA here is from genome assembly GCF_024713525.1 of Acromyrmex echinatior. Classification (NCBI taxonomy): domain Eukaryota; kingdom Metazoa; phylum Arthropoda; class Insecta; order Hymenoptera; family Formicidae; genus Acromyrmex; species Acromyrmex echinatior. The sequence continues at coordinate 1,390,720 of NC_141869.1, forward strand.
TATCGTAAAATATGTGTTATAACTTGGTATCGCTGTGAAAAATCTTTGCCTTCGAAATAAAGTGTACCTTCCAACAGATGACACAAGTGACACGGTGTGACCCAATGGATCATTACATCATTGTTTGCCATTGATTAAACAAAGATGATATGATCCCTGCGTCGCACCGTGTCGCTCGTTAGAAGGCACACGAAGTTTGCTCGATTAGAGAAGATTTTGTAAAAAATAGACGCCAAGTTTAATCGCGACCGCGACGCTTTAAATCCATTCCCCCTCTCCTGATCACGACAGTGGTGGTGGTAAAAGTTAAGTCGCGAGAAACGTTCGCCGGCCGCCCGGCGTGGCGCCTTTTCAACTCGCCGCTGATACTCGTCGTTTCTACCGATAGTCGTCTGAGCCGTCAGTCACGCGCGGACCGCCGACCGGTGTGGATTGTGGAGTGTCGCGGAGTGTCGTTTCTCGCGTGACTCGTATTAAGACTCCCGCGGAATTCACAGATCGATAACACGTGTGCTCGATTGATTGCCATTTCGGCGCGATCGAGAGAACTTTATTTACTGTTACGCTCGTCGATCGTCATCAGTGGAAGTATACCTCCTATAGGAAAGACACAAACTGGATGTGGCAATCGCGTCTCACGTCCGGACCGGGCGGGGACGATTGGTCTCGGAGACACGCCGGACACGCGTCTCAAATGCGGCCACGTTGGGGAAATCGATCGGCGATCACGTCGCCGCCGACGTCGCTATCGCGCCGTCCCCTCGATGACGATCGCCCGCACGTGATCAAGCGAATCGGACGCGCGGACTTTTACCGAAACCGGTTTTCTACGCCAAGCGCGCCTCTCGAGAGAACGATTTGCACGCGTGAGCCGCACGGATGTCGTGACTCCTAAAGGAAAATTCGTCTGCGACACGTAAGAAACTATCGTGGCAACTCTTCGCTCTTCTTTTCTTTTTCGAATGGATTGCTGACCTTCAGGATCGTTAAAGACTTCTTCTCTCCGATCTTCTCTATAAGATGTTAACATTCACATGCCGCTGATTCAGAGATTCAAAGTTTTTATTTTGAACGAGAAAGAAGAATGCACATTGGCATGCAGTTAGACAGGAGAATGAGCAATGACGGGCCAGGTATAAGTAAGTGTTTGATTGTGAAAGAAGTGAAAAAAAGAAATCGTCTTTCGTTTTTCGAAAGTGTCTTTGTATAAGATGTTATTAGGTTTTATATTTCTTCGACTTTGTTAAGCTCATTCTACATTCTTACAAATCAACACTTAATATTGGCTGTGGTAACAAACTTGCGATCAGCTTGCGTCTAATGTACAATGAGCTTTTGTGTCGCGATATAAAAAGAAATGCAAATAATAGCATTTGACAACATCTTACAAAACTCTAATTTTTTTAATTCTATAATTTTTTCAATCAATTTCTTATAAACGTAGAAGGAGGATCCTCATACATATGAATTGGGATCGAATACGGAAGTTATTGGCGGTTACATTCTTATACATGGAGTCACGTGACATCCTGAATATATATTTAAAACATTATTAAGTTAATATTCCTCAAGAGCAATTTACTAACTAAGAACTTGATCCTAATTAGATCTCAATCCCGTGTTAGAATGGATTCTAGAACGATAAACTTCTAATAAAATGGAATAATGATGTGATATTATTTTTTAAAGGCAGCGGTAATTGTAGAATAATCCTACGATTGTATGAAATAATTATTCGCGTTATACGAATCACGGTTATGTCGAACTGCCATGTTAATGAGCGAAAGCGGGCCTTGCTGTTAACGATTAGATTAGGTCCCCTTTCATCTGCATCATTCGTTAATGAACTTTTAGAAGAGAATGTCAGATTTTTTGAAAATTGAATGGATATCGAAAAAATTGTAATTCTAAATTTTTATATTGATTTTGTGGAGTAAAATTCTATTTTGCTTGCAATTTTTATCTATTTTTTAAAATATATATATAGGACGATTCTAATGACAGTTTTTTTTCTAACAAGCAGCAGACAAGAGCTACAAAATGAAAATTAACTTAAATTTAAAAAATTTTTGCAACTTGAAAGGTGTTTATTAACTAAACAAAACATGAGTGCATAATTCCTTATTTTTTATCGGAAAACAGTTGTTCAAAATTGAGTGATATATTGTATCGAGTCATTTTATGACCACTGACAGTTGTTCAGTGGCAGTGAATAATGAACGTAATGAAACATCTAACGTTTAACTTTCGGTTCGCGTATTTCCGATTCAAGTTCTATCGATGAATCTTTTTTTTAAATAAAATATTAGAATTATATTTTTTTACAATGATAAGTAAAAAATATAAAAGTTGAAAATTTTATTTTTTTACACCGTATTTGTTAATAAACAAGTTTAATCTAGTAAAGGTGAAATTTATAATAATAAAAGCAATTGAAACTTAATATTTTATTATCACTATTTATTATATGCACCATAGCTGAGGTAAAATATCGTCACAACTTTTCAGATCCGTTTGATTAAATCCGATTTGAATCTTGACGAATCTTTTTCTTTCAGAATGTTAAAATTGAATATTTTTAAAAGATAGATTTGAATAAATTTGTTTGTCAGAAATCGATTAAATCCTGAAATAATACATAACTTAATACATTTTATTGTACTATTAGAAATATGTATTTTATAATTCGAAATATTTGCATTTCACTTTTATATTAAAATTAAATTAGTATACAACGACTTTAACATGCACTAGTGTTTTCAATCGAATTCGCCATTAGTTTACATAAATTCTAGTTCAACAATACTTTAAGTATTTAACTTAAATTTGGTAATGAGGATATTGACCAATAGGAAAATAGCTTCGACATAGCCTCGATATAGCTTCAAAATTTTACTTATTATACCTTACAATAGATTGTAAATAACCTGGGAGGTAATAAAAAAAAATAACAGAAGGAGTAAACTTTTATATTAATAAATAAAATATTTTAATATCTGTAATAAACTTTTATAACACAAATTATTCAAAATTATCTTTAAAAAAAAATTTAATTCTAACATTTTGAAAGAAAAAAAATTTATCCGTGTGTCTGAACTGTATTTGACTTGAAAAAATATTATCTGATAATCCAATGGATTCATATCTATAGCCTCATACCTATACTTTAGGTATACCTGAAATTTAATTTCTTTCATTTTTGCTTAAGACCATTTTGATGTATCTCTTATCTGTGTTGAACTAAAATGGAAAATGTAAAAAAGATTTTTCCGGTCTGATTTGGAACCATTGGTCCTATTTTTAGATTTTAGATAAAATTTTAAAATATTTTAAATATTTTTGTTAGTATTGAATAAAAACGAGCAATTTGACAGTTAAGATAAAAATTTTATTTAGAAAAAAAATTACTGACAGTTTATATTATTAGAATTGAAATCAATAAAACTTAATTAATCTGATTAATTAAGATCTAATCTTATGATTCATGATATTTTACTGATTTAATTCCTTGGACCAGATCTGATCGATCGATCACCAGTACTACAATCCCTATAAGTTATCTACTGTACTGTCCGATTTGGATACGGGTCCTTTCGAACTTTGGAACAAATTTTACAATAAACCACAAAAATGATCACAAAACGCTTGATATTTTTGAAAATGCTTGAATTCTACACTCTTTAATTATTTTAAATTAATTATCTTTCAAATATTTTACACTTTTTAAATAATGATTTACAATTTTCTTTTTAAAAAAAATTTTCGCCCGATGTCTTATAAGAACTTTACATTATAAATAATGCAAATCTGTTTAAACATGTTCATTTAAATTAAAAAGATCCTATTTAGAACACGGTTTAGACTACTCTCCTCTACAATAAATTGATCAAAAACTCTTGAGTCTACTTTTGTGTTTGTTAAGTTCTTAATAATCTTCTCTAATGATCTTGAGCATAATCGAATTTTAAATAACTTGTTAATTTTTTCAAGCTTTTATAACAAATTTATATATCATTTAAAAAATGTATTTATTCTCTAAAAAAAAAATTCAATTTTAACATTTTGGAAAAAAAGTTCTCTGACAGAAGGTGGGAAGGGAGATACCGGATTCGAACTGGTTTCCATGAATGAATTTGACCTGAAAAGGTGACGATTCTACCATCCGAGCTACGAGTGCATTCGTAAGTAAGGATATCCACGAGACGATTCTTGAGTATGCGATTTGATTTTGAACTTTTTTTTTTTGTTAAAAAAAGAAGACCATACACATGCCTAATATTCTGCTTATAATTAATAAGAATTTTTCTATTTGTATTTTAAATTAAATTAAATTAAATTAATTTTATAATATATAAATGAAATTATTTAATTTATTTAAAAATTTATTTATTCTAAATTAAAATATTGACTTCTTGCTTGTGTGCTGCTAATAAAGGAAAATTAAAATATCAATTTAGCCTGTACTTATCTACCATTACCTATAATTATAATGCATTACGACAATGTAGGATCGTATGATCGAATCGCATTTCATTATGGATAACGGTGGAAGGATGATTTAACCTTGTTACATGTAACTTTATCTTGTAAAACTTTATTACTTTTCAAGTCATGTCTCCGCAGTTTGATAATCTCTAAACGCTAGTTAAAGCCATAGATTTAGAGAAGATGGAGATTCTCCACCAATCCCTCCTTCGAATAAGATTTTACCACACCTATAGAGGCGTCCACAATGTAATTTTAACCCATAAGAAATTACAATCGATCAATTACAATCAACCATGATTAATCAATTTCTTGTTTAAAGTATACCTTCAAATTTCATTGTAGATGCTACTTAAGCTAAAATTGGAGGTTGTAATTGTTGTAAGCCTCACCGTTTGACTAGGAATTATTTCACCATAGGTCATAAGATCAATTTAACAATGATCGATTCTAAGATTAAAATGGCATAAAATCCATTCGTAAAAATTTATGAACGTTTATTGTAACGATAAAATTAAGATATGCATTGTTCAAACATTCGTCTCGTTTGGATTTCGTCATTCGACGTTGATACCGCGTATTTTCTTGCAGCCATTGCTTCGGCATCGCTCTATTCTCTAGCGTTAGACATTTTGCATACGTCGAAAACACGTGGTGTCCGAAAGTGGGGGAAAGGAGACTCCGTGCTGAAGCCTGTGTGAACCCCGTGGTATCACGAATCGTCGTACCTCGCCACGTGCTCGGCAAGTTTGACGGGAAAACGCGCGCGAACGCGAGATTTTATGTCAAAGCACGTTTCGTCATGGATATTTAAGATTTAAAAAATTTTTTTAATCGAATTGGCAACGAATTTATTTCGGCGAGTTGTCCAAATCGCCGAAATGTTAAATTTTATGTAGTTTTGATCGCAGATATTTTAACGAAGTAAACGTCAGATGCGTCAGATTAATACTAGCATAAATAGTATAATATTATAATACTACTATAAAAGCTAAACGAACTGTTAAATTCATAATTTCAAATTATACCCACAAGTGAGTTTGAATTATTTTGAATTATTTTTATAGGTCGCCAGTGCTTCTACTCAATATGTTAATTTAACTGAAATAATAGAATTAAATTAATAATTTAAGAGAAAATCAAGAGAAAATGTATTAAATGACCCAAATTTAGTTTATTATTTGCTAAATGCATACATTAATATGAATCACTTTACTTTGAAACTAACATACATAGAAATGGATTGATTTATATTGTGACACATGTAGAAGTTAAAAAAATTGATATTTTAACTTCTATATGTTATTTAACTCATTAACTCACAAGGGACGTTAGTTGCCATTATTTTTTCGATATTTAACATCGTTTAAACCTACATGTTTGTAAGCGGGACATCGTATAAATGTTCACCTTCGTGACATCTGTGTGACGTGTTGTCAGCATACTTTGCATTGAATACGACGATTACATACCTCAGCCTGGCCGAATCCATATGCAATGCATTTCGTTGATTATCGCAGGTCAATCTTGATCATGGTGTTTCGATCATATATTCTAATTTTCGAGATTATGCAGCTTTACTCAACCTTTACTCTTTTGACTTGTAAATAATAGGATAATGAAATTATAAATCTTACAAGAGATTAAAAAGAAAATTTTTAAGTTTTTTAAATTAATAGTTCGATCAAATATATGCCTTCCTAGACAAACAATGACATTTTAAATTCGAAGTGACAGTGTTTAACTTGTATATATAATTTATTTATTATTTTTGAAAGCATTACAGCACTACACTATAAAGAATACGAGGTAATAAGACATAAGCAGTAAAGAGAAAGAGAAAGAGAGAAGGGAGGGATCCTAATATTAATTTTCTTACTACTCGTCTTATTATTTAAATTTTTTTGGATGCCACAGTCTTAAATCTGATCCTTGTTTCATCCAATTAAAGTTCATTCGTCGTGCTTTTTTAATTGCACAGTTTAATAAAAGTGATGAATAATTTAATATATGAAAGGAGAGAGAAGAGAGGAAGAAAAGGAAAGGGAAAAGTTTTCGTTGGTCCATTACCGTTTTTGAATATAGATTTTTTTCCGCCGAGAAGATAAATTACATCGTAAAATAACAACAATGATGCGACTGTCGCCTAGACACATACGAAAGCGGGAACAGCTAATTTTACGCTGTCGGGTTACTGGACGTTATCTTACGTAACTTCAAAACTCGAGCGCTAAGTTTAGGTTTCTCTCTCTTAACTCTCTAACGGCGGGTTTCGTTTCCGGAGACGCCACTCTCTTGCGAAATACATATGCATCTCCTCTTTGAGGGGAGATCTTTCTCGTCGCTTAATTTACGAGATATTGACACGGTGATCCAAAGGTTCGAGTGTCTTAAAATTCATAATTACATCATTTACGAAACAAGACATTGCATTTGAAACGAGTTTCATATTTTTAGAGAGCTATTTTAAGCTTCTTTCTTCTATATCGAGTCGCTTCGTTGGAACGATTGTTGTTTAAATATGAATTAGAATACGTTAATATTTGATATAATTTTTTTTTCAAATGGGAAATTGTAATCTATTTTGTTTATAACCTTGCTCAGAAATTATTCCAATAGTCTCGGCTGATAACAATTATTTGCCAATCATGTAACTTCTCTTATCTTTCTCTCATTCCATATGTCACATTAAAATTTGCATACAAGATATTTTATTAATGATTTTAATATTTTGAATATATATCTCTTTAATTTCATTCTGATAAAATAATTCTTCGAGCTAGGGATTCTCAAGTTAGGAATTGGACACCGTTTAGATTATTTTTTATAATTAATTGGTCAGCTTTATTTAGGATAAATAAAGCTTAATATATGTATAACGCATTCATATATTTCATTTTTATCTTACACGTTTGGCCCGCCTTTGATTATTTAGGATACTTCAAGACAACGTCCAATGTTGAGTATTTCTATTCGAAGTTAATTTCCTACCTTTCTATGTCCGCTTTTCTTTTCTTTTCTCTTTATCGTGTCGTAAAGCGTGTTGCCTCCAACTTCGGTCTCTGTTTGACCGAACGCAAATCAGTCCGATACTCGCGCTAAATATGGAACCAGCGGAACACTTGGATTATTTTGAGAACGACGAGTTTCTAGCATTACTTAGTAGGTGTGACCGCCTGTTAAATCACGCTGTAGGTAAATGGAAGGGTAGGATTGTTGAAAGTTGCATCCATTGATCTCTATGCAGTTTACGAGAAAAAAAGTCTTTCTTAATTTCTTTTCTGTCTGACAACATATGTCAAGATTCTAAGAGTGGGAGACTACCGAAAGATTTAGATCGATCCTAGTCAAAACATGTTATATCTTGACCGTGAATCCTACGATTTAAACCAGCGAATCTTTGAACATAAATTTTAAAGACAAAAACATATAAACTTGGATCGATATCCTCTTCTCGGTTGCCGAATCTTTTTTTTTTTTCCATCGCTAAATTTACTGTGACACGAAATGCCAGCTTCTAAAATCACTAAGCACATACCAGGGTGTAATGACACTTGGCAAGCCACAACGAATGGTTTGTTGGCAGCCGAAGTTGCGGCGAAAAAGACACATCGACGTCCCGTATGATTTCGATGTTAATTAAGATAGCTTTGAATGAAGCATTCAAATTAAACAGTTTAACAATTGTGTCATTAGCGACGCTTTACGATGAAAGATATTCCCGGGAACTTTTTTTTTCATGAAATAGCTTAGGAACGAAATTGTTTACGTTGCTAATTGATCAATTCAATACAAAACCTTTCAATTTTGATTTATTAATGGAAAAAAAACACCAATTGTTGTCAGTGACAGTGATCAATCGCAACTTGGTAAAAAAATGAAACGTTCCTATGAATTATAAAAATAATTACAAAGTTTAATTAAAATTAATTGAGATATAGAAAGTTTTATTATTTATTAAAAAGTTAATTTTTTCAAGAATGAATGATGAAAATTGAGAGATACTGAGACTAACTTTTAAAGTTTTTACAGCCAAAACTGAAAGACTTGTCGAAAAAGTAAATTCTATATTAGTTGCTACATACATTTGGCTATTTAATAATATTTTAATAATGTGTAAAAATTAATAACTGATATAAAAGAATATTTTTGAAATTTATTCCTTGTATATCCAGTAGCCCGAGTATTGTAAATTTAATGAGGGGGACGCGATTTTATCGCACTTGTATGTTTGCTGTGCAACGGCCTTTGTTCGTCGTTTTCTATACGTTTGACGTTTTACATTGCTTTCGACCGACCTCTGCTTCGCATAAGTTTTACATAATCATTCGAACAACAAGCTCCGGAGACCGTCTCGCATATCGTGGAAAGGGAAATCGACTTTAGAGTTTTATTTCTATATGATTTACGGTAGTGCGCAGTGACGTTTTCTGACATATTCGCAAGGTACAACACGATTTATGTAGCAATATGATTTTACAAGCATGTGCAAAATCACTCGCATCATAAATTTATATTTACACATACCTATCTATATCAGAGTTGGGAAGCGTTACTTTTTTCGTTACTTTTCCGTTACTTTTTATAATAAACATTGACGTTGCAATTTTTTATAAGTAAATGCTAAAGTTGTGTCAAGGTTGGAAAAGTCGACATTTCCAACCTTAGCACAATTTTAGCGTTTAGTTATAAAAAAATTGCAACGTTATTATCAAATTGTTTATTATAAAAACGAAAAAGTAACAGAAAGAGTAGCAACTTTCCAACTTCTTGTATATTGCATATATCTATTCTCAGGATTGAGGAGTAACGCGTTACTCATAATATCTTTATCATTGGCTACGTTTACACTGAGAGACGTAGACACGGCCTGACCTATAATGCGACCCAAAATAAGTCTAGGCACTATCGCATTTACACCGGTAAGCAGTCTGAAGTATTTTACAGTCTCAGCGCTGTCTACGTTACACTGGCTTTTTTTGTTAAATCGCGTATCTGAGGACGACAGTTTGATGATTAACAAGTGTGTTGTGTAGTGTGTAGTTCATTAATTTTATAATGGCATCCGAGGAATATTTAACACAATTTTATTATCACACAGTTTATTTTTGGAAATAATAGATAAGGAGAAATTTTCTCTCCATAAAAATCATGCATAAAGGAAGACATGTGGGAAAAAATTTAACATTTGCAAAGGCTTTAAATGATCAATCTGCTTACGTATGTTATCAACGAAAAACATTGTGGACATATTTAAACGCAATAGAAGATGAAAGAAGTATATGTATGAAATCGAGGAATAACCATTTTTGGAGTGGAATTGTGCTAAAAAGGTATACATACACTGAATCAGATTGGATAGAAACTTTTCGAAGGGTACATTTGTGTTCATTATTGCAACCGCATTTGGAGCCAAAGCCTGTTTTCTTAAAATCAAGAGAATCATTATCCGTTCAAAAACAAGTCGCTATTGCATTGTATAAATTGACAAATAGCGCAGAGTATCGGATAGTTGGAAACGTATTTAGCATACGTAAGTCCGCTGTGAAAAAAAGTTTGTATAGAGTTGTGTAAAGGCTATCAATGAATTACTTATGCCAGAGAATTTTTGCAAATGTCAAATGAAATTGAAACTTCTGAAATTGCATTACATTTTGAGAGAATTTCCCACGTATCGCGAATTATTGGCATCGATTCTCATATACCTATATTAGCATCATCAAAAGATTATCGAAATTATGTTAATTGTAAGGGATGGCCTTTCTTTAATTTACAAGCAGTTGTCGATGACAAATGCAGGTATGTATTATTTACAGTTTAATTTATATTAATCACAATTAAACAAATGGTCATAAATAATTAATTATTCATATAAAAAAAGAAGCATAATTCTAGAACAATCTAAACTTTTGATATATATATAAATAGCGATAACACATACGATATAACGAATAACAATGTCACGAGAAATTTCCATCTGCATAAGGGAAGTGCTTAAGATTCATCATTTTGTCTGTAAAACAGGTAATGATTCAATCCTCATAAATTTGACTAGAAGTTATTAATGATAGTTTAATTTTTAAATTTGGAAATTCTTGTTCTACATAATTTGCAACATGATTGGCGCTGTAACATTGTTGTACGATATAATATTGTAACATTGTTGCACCTTAACAAGATAAAAGAACACGTTTATACATACTTATATTATACGACGGCTGAATTCCATGTCAAATATATGTAAATTCTGCGTTTTACTAATATTTGTGATTTTACTGAAGATGGCCAGATTGTGGCTGAAACGTCTAAAGATTTTCTTATTAATGTAATGAATAATTAAATTTCACAAACAACATCCAGTGCTGTGGTTCCATGCTCCTTTTTTTATATGTTTGATTTATAAACCACGTTTGTTAGAATTATTTAATTAATTCTTATGTACAGATTTCGAAATATTTGTATCCGCCACCCTGGAAATACTCATGACGCTGCAGTCTTCAAAGATTTCAATTTATATAAGAATGCTAAAAATATTATTCCGCAGGTAAAGCAACAGTATATTTATTATGAAATATATTTATATATATTTAATTTATTTAAATTTTTAAATAAATTAAATAATTAATTAATTAAATGATAGAAATAGAAGAAAAAAATACATATCATCTAATTTTAAAATTTTATACATAAGAACGAAAATACAATCTATTTGTGCATAAAATTATAAGAAACAAATTTTATAAAAATTACCAATAAATTACCATTTTACCGCAATTTTACCGTAAATAATTGTAAGATTGAATTTTACGGTACTTTTGCATCTCTAGTAATACCATATTTAATCAGCGTATCTACTTTTACCATGGGTAAAAGTAGATAATAAAGGGAACGTGATATCACTCAACCATTCGTCAACATTTGACAGACTATCTATTGGTTATCTCCTGCGTAGAAATGCATTACGATAATCACGGCTAAGGTATCTTTCGCAATAAATGATTTACAGTTTTTAAGATACTTATTAACATCAAATTATTATAACAGTTTTCTGTTATAACATTTCTGTTATAATTCTGTTATAGGGGATACAACTTTCACCTTTCTATATGTATTTATTATAGAAATTGAATAAAATAAATTATATTTTTTTGTATATTTTATATATATATATATATATATATTTTATATTTTGTATATTTTTATATTTTATATTTTTTTATATATTTGAATTTTATATTTTAAATTATATTTTAATTTGTAATATTACTAACCTAGATTATGATTGGATTTTAAGACTAAAAATAATTTCGACGCATTAAGATCCAACTTAGATTGACGAAGTTAGTTATTAAATTACTAATATTTTTTATTAAAAATTTAATAAAAATTTAAAAATTATTGATATTAAAAATAAACAGAATACTATAGAATCTTTTTATTGAGACATATATACATAATAATAGTTATTAAGGCGTTGAAGTATTTGTTTCTATTTGAGATGAAGATGAAGGAGAAAGGATATTATCACCATAGGATGATGAAATATTATTATATAATTGTATTATTGCATATAATAAGGATGATAAAGATGAAGTTATTAATTGGGAAGATGATTTTGGTTTGTTAGATAAATTATTGAATGAAATGGAATCGAGAGTGGTGGATGAGAATAATTTTCATGAAAGTTGCCTGAATATGACTAAAAGTTTCTATGTTGCATTGCTTGCATTCTCAACATAAAATTATGTAACATTGTGATAATTACATAACTTGTTGATGATTATGTTCTCTTTTCAACATTATATTTTCCCACTGACGTTGAGACATTATTTTTGATCTTGCGTGAACTCATTGAACATTTTCATTTTTCATTAATCTGTGCATTTTCTGTGCCTGATATTTAGTAAAAACTTCTGCGAAGTCCTGTGCCAATTTCAGTGAGTATATCGCCCTGAGAACGTAAATGCGATATATTAGATTACTTTATGTAATTACACTGGAATCTCGTAATAGTGAACCTCGAAATAGCATGAAAAATCTCTTTCACGCTGTGAGTAACATGAGTGGAGAGTAGCAGTAGCCGCTAAAATCTTGAATTTTATTGTTTTGAAGTAAAGTAGAGGCAATCTCATTATAACGTTTAAACCTCCGCTATTACGAGGTTTCAGTGTACCTATATTTATTTTATATGTATTTTATTTATTTTCTTTTTTATTTTTTTATTTATATATGTATTTATATTTATTTTTATATGTATATGTACATATATTTATGCGTGCTCTTGTATATGTGATTCTGTATTCTCTAAAGTCTGTATTATCTTTCTTCAAATACATGGATTTTACACGATTAATCTGTGTTGGTTCACATCATTGGCTTTGGATATTTATTTTGTGATTTAATCTTTGGAGCCTTCGATGAAGATTCAGAATATTTTATTTAAGTAGAAATTTTAAATATTGAACAATGTTTTGTACTTTTATATTTTAGGTTGCATTGTGGTATATACGAGATTTCTCAAACTTTTTTGATACACCGCTTATAGACGGGAGTAAACTAAACTAAATTGAAAAGTTCTCTATTATTTTATAATTTTCACAATAGTTGAGATATTAATTTCTAAAGATTGTCGAATAAACGGGATAAAATCGACGCATAAGACAACTTTAAAATATCTTTCAGAGTTCTTTATGAAATATCTAAAAAATATTTTTTAAAGATGTCTTAAAATTGTTTTATGCGTATTGTTTTATCTGTTTTAGACATTCTGCTCATAGAATAATTAAACAAAAATTGCAAAAATTGAAAAATAATAGAGAACAACTTTTCGACTAATTGTAAATTTAGTCCTAAATTTTATCTATCTACAAATTTTCACTATCAGCAATGAATATTAACAATTAATATTACCTGAATCTTTCATTTTTCCTTTGACTTTCACTTTGAATCTTTTTGATTTTGAAAAAATTCTTTTCTTTTTTACCGAAGAAAAAATCGAAAATTTCTTATAATATAATTTCAGTTACCTGAAAATGATTTCTTACTTTCAGAAACAGGACAAACTTCGATTTAAAAATTGCTGCGTATATACAACATGAAAATATTTAAAGCCGTAGCTGTCTATCTCGAACGTCGTAACGCGACCTATCGCACGCTTTTTCTGACCCTTTGCAGATATCATCGATTTATGCAACATTCTGATATTATTTACCGCATAACTTACGATTCGTTACTTCGATGTAACGTTAAACAGATTATAATAAAATCCTGATATAGCTCTCGCGACGCTGATATTGTATAACATCATTTATATAATTATCACTATCGCTTTCATTGGCAAGGATATCCTACTTTTTCGTGTTTTGTTTTTTTGAAAGATATTAAGCTTGTTCTTTTTGACTGAACTTCTTGCACGATTTATTTTTTTGTTTTTCTCTAACAAGGAAAGGAAAAAAAGATGAATTTGAATGATTCTAAGATTTCTAAGGCCCAGTTTAATTGTTAGAATTGAAAAGAGATGAGGAATAAGTTGATGCAAGAATTGACTGTAAGTGAAACAGGCCCTTTTTTTGTTTGCGAGAGGAGGAGAAAAATCTTCACAAAGCCCATCATCCGGAATGCTCCCAAAGAGAGAACCTAACCGGATGATGGAAAGACGCCCAGAGGCCAGTTCCCTGGGTATGCGGGATTTGATGGGTCCGTGTCCCCTCCATAAGGAAGGACAGCGGATGCCATATCTAGCTTAAAAACTCCCTCTGTAAAGCTACTACCTCAAGACTAATTGAGTGCACTCTGGAACCGCCTATCCGGCATTTCATCAGGGTAAGTTGAAACAGCCCTAAAAATCGTCTGCCAATAGCATGGCTGTATCGCCTTATCGGCTGTAGGCTATCAACAAAACAATATAAGTGCGGCGAAATAAGTCCAGCATGTAGATGCCCAGGAGTTGTTTACTATAAGGAAGGCTTACATTTGATGAAATTGAATGAGGCATTTTCCAAGAAAAATGGAAGGGAATTGATGGGATGATAAATTTTATAGACCTGTCACCTCTAGGGTGACATTTGGAATAGTAGTGATTTTTTCAGATATATTTTTTACAGATCAAAATTTGAATTTGTGCGTTTGACTGAGTTGGAGTGATTTGGATTGACTTCTCAAGTTTGATACTACAAAATCAAAACTTTTACACCAACTTAACTTCGATTGTCATCTGATTTTCGCTAACCAATGAAGTTCCGATGACTAATCAATTGAGAGAATTGACAATTGTAATTTCATCAAGGATTCGGCAATTACTTCAGGACTAATGATTAATATGTACAACGTTTCCAATAATTTTCTATACAAGGATCTCAAGATGAACAACATTTTTTTTTACGTTATATCAAGACTAGCAATAGAGAGTTTTTGCAATATCATTTATTCAGATACGTGAAGGATAAACTCAGGTTATCTTTTTCTTAACATTATAACATTAATTAAGAAAAAGATAACGTGACTGGTAGCGTTCATCGTATCTAGATTACACATTATTGCAAAAACTCCCTTATTTTATATTATAAGAATATAAGAGATAATTTAGCGACTTGATATTTCGACTTTATTTATTTTTGTTATTAATGTTATCAGTTTTATACGCTGAAGAAGTGACCCGTGGTCACGAAACGTATTTATTGGATTTTATAATAATAAATATAAACAATAAATATTTTAATTATATTTGATTTATACATCTGACAATTAGCTCATTGACCTGACTTTCTCACAGTTGCTTTGCGTAATACGAGCGAATTCTATATTTTTAAAAATATGAATGTTTTTATAAAGAGTGATCTACAACTAGTAATTTTACCCTATCCTTACAAAGTGTTTATTTTACATAGAAACTTGTTAAATTACTTCTTGAAACTATCATGTGTCTCAGAAATTATGAAAAATGTATTCTTAAGTTTTCAACAGCATAATTAAATACCATTTTTTCCTTTTCTTATACAATTAAAAATTTTTTTCATTATAATATTTTAAATAAGGAATAGTATTGTGTGATTTAGGCAACGGATTTCCTGGTACTAAAAAAAATCCTTATTTAAAACGTTATAAGAAACGCTTTCTTACGATTTTTTTATTTTCTGAGCTAAAATGACGTGTCATTAATCTAGATTACCTTCCAGCTATGTTTCCGTACAAAGTTCAAAAGAAATCGCTATTAATCATTATTTTAATGTTCACTGAATGCTTTCCATTTGATGACACAAGTTAATACAAGTGTTGTTCTATCCTTATTGACATTCAGAGAGTGACAAAGGTAGAACGACATTTGTGTCGATTTGTGTCGACTTGTGTCATCAAATAAAAAGCATCCTATGTGTATAACTTTATCTTTTAACTTCCCTGTTAGATGCATATTAAGGTCAGTTCATCTTTCTTCCTTTTGTTTCAAGAAAGGAAAGAAGAGGAAGAAAGATATACTGATGCAAAAGCGAATTGGACGACAAACACCTAGGAAAAAGAATAAACCAATCATCGATTCGACACCCCAGGATATCGATCATATAACTTTTCCTCTGAAGCGAAAACATGAAAAATGAAAATTTTTCACCTTTCACGTTTAGTTTATTCTTTTTCCTAGATGTTTGTCGTCTTAGAGAAAGAAATTTCCGAACCGAGTTAGTTCAGTTTATTCTTTTTCTAGATTTTTATAATTCCGTAACTAAACCGAGAAGTGTTTCGAATCCGACGGCCGTCAATATAACATGTCCATACACACACATATAAAAATTTTTCCCAAGTTGCCGCTTACAAGCTTGTGAAATAATTATAAAAAGAAAATAAAAGCAAGCTCATGAACTGCAACTCAGGAACAAATTTTATATGTATAGACATATGTTACATTGACGGCGGACGGAACACTTCTCGATTTAATTACGGGATTATCAACATCTAGGAAAAAGAATATGCTAAATTAACTCGAGTACTCTCTGGTCTAATATTGTGCGAATTATAAAGCAAGATATGCACTTGCAACAATAAAACATCGTAACTACAAAGTCGCGCCGGCGGTAACATTGATATCTGAACGGAATGTTACTGTAACACTGTGCAATAAAAATAATTTTTTTTCACACATAGAAAACTCAAGTTATTATTAAAAGACAACATGTACAAGCGTACGTGTCGTTCCACGATATCAAATCATTTGTGTTTTTTACACACGTTTGAAGTTTTATGCATATTTGAACAGGTTATTTCGGCCTCGTGCAAGATGAAATTTTACAATTGTCTGAAAATCATGTATTTTCATACAAAATTAGTCGCTAAGAAAGAGAAAATGATAAAATTAAAGGAAGATATTGAAAATATGTATTTTTCATTCAAAATTTTTGATTTTTCTACAAAATCTGAATATTATGTATATATTTCATAAAATTATGTATTTTCATGTAAAATTGATCGCTGAATGAGAAAACAATCAAATTCAAGCGATTGGAGTAGAGCAAAATGATGAAAAAATGTATTTTTAGTTGAAAATCCCCATTTAGGCCATGATCTGAAAATGTTCATAACTAATAATGCTCGTTTGATAAACGACAAAGATGAAATGATTCGTAAGCATTGTCTGAATCGGATCGCGGCGTTATATATAGCTAACTTCAAGAGAAAATGGCGGCGTTATGACCATTTTTGTAGAAAGATCGAAAATTTTGAATGAAAAATACATATTTTCAACATCTTCCTTTATTTCCGCTTTAATTTTATCATTTACTCATTTAACTAATTTTGTATGAAAATACATGATTTTCAGACAATTGTAAAATTTCATCTTGCACGTGGCCGAAATAATCTGTTCAAATATGCATAAAACTTCAAATGTGCGTAAAAAACACAAATGATTTGATATAGCAGAACGGACACGTACGCTTATATACATTTTGTCTCTACTTTTGATAATAATTTGAGTTTTTTATGTGTGAAAAAAAAATTATTTTTGTTCCACAGTATTGCAATTATTAATAGACCAAACTTCTCACTCAGATTCTCTGAAAACCGCGATATCATATTTCTGAGTCGTGTTTAATTAATTTAATAGCATACATTTAATAGTAAAATTATTTTCTTGTTACAGTGCCTTACTGCAATCGACGGCTTGCCACAAGGAGAGCGTCGCCTCCCACTGACGATGAACAAAGCATATCGTCGGAGGCGGAAAACACATCGCCACGTGGGTCACCCTTAAGTCGCGGAGAAAACCGCGTAAATCGCCGTGCTGTCGCCGCACAAAATGCCACGGGGAGAAGGCGACGAGGAAATCTGCCCAAAGAGGCTGTAAATATTTTGAAGCGGTGGTTGAGCGAGCATAAGTTCAACGCGTATCCTAACGACATCGAAAAGGAGACGCTCAGCAGCCAAACCAGCCTCACAATAATGCAGGTAAATGCTCTTTTTAATAGATTTTCAAATTCTATAAAAATCTTCTTTATAAATTGCTGCATTATAAATTGCTTACCAATATTTGGTAATTTTTAGTAATTAATATATTAACTATTACGAAAATTCTATACGTGGGATTTGAACTCGTGATCTATTAATAACGAGTCCGTCACTTTCAGTTCATGCCAAGTGTCGACCCAATATGTGTATACTTATTACAAACTAGATTTATACATATCGCTTATTTGTTATAATAACAACATCGACAACATAACTCATTCTCAATTTAATAATTTTCCATTTATTTTTGTCTTCTAAAATAGGTATTAAAAGAATTTTCTTAACTTTAGAGACAATTCTTCTAAAAGATTTAGTACCAGATATTCTTAACTTATGAGAATGTATTAATAAAGTGAAATTTATTTTCACATTAAGAATTTCTTTTTTTTTTATCAACATGAGAAAATACGGTATTAAAAAATTCTGAAAAAATTCTCAGAACTTTATGAGAAGAAAAAAAATGATTTTTGTCTCTTGCAGTTTTTCTGTAAAGTTGATAGTATTTGAATAAAAAATTATTCAAGACCAATATTTGGCAATTTTTAGTAATTAATATCTTAACTATTGCGAAAATTGCAAAATGGTAGAGAACTTTTCGACTCAGTTTAGTCTTCTCTATCCTGTGAATCCATGAAATATTTGACGATTATTTCCAAATATCCTGTATATATATAATTTTATTATGGTAATTTTTTGAAATAGCCCCTCATCTAAAATTTTAATAAAACTATACTCATTCGATGTGTTTTCACTCAAAACGAAAAAATCGAGGCAAAAAAAACTTGGCAATCGGGCTCGTGAATCGAGTTATTAAGCATTAAATTGAGTTGGAGATGATATTTTAAACAATAAATAAGGAGCTTCTGTCAGGTCATTTCAATAAACGAGCTCTGAGATGTAAACAGTAAATCTTTATTACTCTTTTATTATAATTTCACGGAACATTTCGACCATACTAAATTCTCACCAGCCGTGTTTATAAATGAAATAAAAACTCTTAACAATAATTTATATGAATATATTAAAAACTTAGAAATTAATTTTTGTAACGGTATAAAAAATGTATTAATCGAATCATCTCGTCCACAATATATGTTACAAATTCATCTATGTTATACTGAGTCAAATTATAAAAACGTATATAAATTGTAATCTAAATCAATTCTTCGGTTAACAGCGAGAAAGAGTAGTCAATGTGGTCACAAAAAAAAATCTAGTCAATAACTTAGTAGTAACATTATTTCCAATTGTATAAGATATTTTAATCTTTAAAGCAGAGCCTTCCAACTCACAAGCATCGCGTACCCCAATCCTAAATCCCTTTACCTCTCGACCGTTCGTCTCCTTTTTCTTCTTCTTAATTAGTGGCTCCTGTCTTCTGTAAAGCAAGCGGAAGCAACAGGGACAATATGGCTAGATCATGTCCTGGGGTGCGTTCCGAGTTACGCATGAAACGTATGATATATCGTTTTATTCTTCTTTATTATTTGGTGAACAACAAGGGCAAATGATGCATCATGCGTTTTATGCTTAACTCCCTGATCTTGTTCATCCCTTCTTTTTCTTTTTCCACCACCTCTACTTGGCTTTCCAATCGCTTCGTCCGTTCGTGCTTATCCCCACTATGAGTCCAAAACTTTTCGTCTATTCGTAACAATAATGACTGCAGTGATTGTAGAGTGCAGTATACCGGCGTGACGACGCGACGTGTCATTTGGTATAGCCATATATTGTGGTATAGCAGTTAAATGTTTCATCGAAAGATAGATACATATACCGAGAAAGTAATGAAAGCAAAAAAACCGGTATTTATGACTTATTAATTTTTTGTTTGTTTGAAATCTCTATTGATTCTAAGGGACTCCGCACCATAAAAGGAACAGAGAATAAGAATTTCAACCTATCAAAAACTGTGTATTCCACAATACATGATTTCTGATAAGTTGAAATTCTCTGTTCGCTGTTTCTTTTATTGTGTGAAGTCCCTAAGTCCCGATCTACAAGGTGTTTTAAATCTTAAGCCGTAAGAAGCTGATCAATTACAACCGAATGCGAAGAATATCGATTGTGATTCGTCCATTTCTTATGGCTTAAGGCTTAAAAATCTATTGTAGATTCGAGCTAAGAGTTATATCTGCATACTTGCTTGCGACGGCTCTGAACGCGTTTGGCGGGAAAACTGGAAGGTAGCATTGAAGGGGGTAACATTAAGAAAGAGAGGTTTGTTTACCGTTAAAATCTTGATTGATTCTTCTCGTCTCGGGTGTTGCGTCATCTCGATTATATTTTTAAGTAAAACAGTTACGAAATCACGCCCTTGTACTCTAAAATCTCTAAGGGTGCGTTCGAAGTTACGCATAAAGCACATGATGCATCATTTGTCCTTGTTGTTCACCAAATAATAAAGAAGAATAAAACGATATATCATGCGCTTTATGCGTAACTCGAAATGCACCCTAACTTTAACGCTTGATAACTCGATACATGAGGCCGCGTTTTTTTTTGTCAGATTCTTTTGAATGAAAACGCTTCGAATGAGTATATTTTTAAGATTTTAAATAGGGGGGGGGAGATATTCTAAATAATTACCATTATTAACCCTAGCTGTACACACTTGTTTTTTGCATCTTTGATGTACTGGAGTCCCTGGGACCCCATCCATATTTGTTACCGTGTAACTTCCGTAAAAATGGATATATTTCAATTAATTTTGTTTTCGATGGAGAATTGATTAAGAAACAAGCCCATAATGTGTAAAAGTCGATAAGGAACTTCGAGATATAAGATTAAAAAAAAAAAGAAAAAAATTTAGAAACGCGAAAAAATCTCGATTTAGAAAGTTGCATTGGGATCTTAGAGATCCCAATGTGTACAGCTAAGGTTAAAAATAGGGATTGCACAATCGAAATCCATAACTGTTTGCATTCTTTTTTTTAAATAACTTGTAATAAATCTTATAGTTAGATTTTTTTATGTCTTGCCAAAAGATTTTTATAATTTCTGATCATTCGACATGTGCACTATTGAATTTTCTATTAATTTAATTTAATTCGGAAAGGAGCATAATCCTATGCAGTTATTGTTGCCAGTTATTATAGAAATTATAATTTATCAAGACAGTAACATAAATATTTCGACTTCTTGTATAATATATTTTATTTACTTTTACAACGATTGTCTACTACTTATCCAATTATTATAACTCCTAAATAATAAATTTGTGTTTTTTTTTTACCTGATAATGAAAAATCAGACCTCAGTCTTTTAGATAGGCAACAATAATTGATTTATTAGGTGTTGGAATTAATTCGTAGCGTTTTACAAGTGATGGGAAGTACTTTCATTAATGTATTTTTTAATGCTCATGTGAAATAAATAACATTCTTTCATTAAAAACGCTACGAATTAATTCCAACACCTAATATTAATGTGCGATTATAACAGTTCAAGCTGATTTTTGTTGATTATCTTCCAGTTTGATTTGTTAATAATTATTGAATTTTGCAGGTGTGTAACTGGTTTATAAATGCCAGGCGACGCATTCTTCCTGGAATATTAAAAGAGGCTGGTGAAGATCCAAACCGTTACACAATATCACGTCGTACTCGTCGCGTAAACTCTAGCAGTCCCCTTCGGCATGGTCGAAGAACTCCTCTCGAACCGATTGAAGACGACCCACCAGCACAGTGCAACGTAAATTTTCCTCAACGTGGAATGGAAGAGCCCACATATCGGTAAGTATCTCTTTCTGCATCTCAATTATTATCCTCTCTACAATTAATAACAAAGAATTCCATCGACTCAACAACGCCGACCTACTTATACGAAAAAGCTCGATAAGAAATTTACTTATCAACTAATTTGCTTATCATCTAATTCGCTAATCTGCTAATGTGCTAACAATGGCGAAGTTTCCTTTTTTTTTGGAGAATTAAGAAAATAAAGAGGGAGAATAGATTAGATGTGTGAAAATATTAGATGTATCATTCAAGATTTGCGTACGCAGAAGCGAGGACTGTCCGAACGATTACGAGAGCAGTTTGAACGACTACCACAGCGAGGAGGAGCATCCTTTGATACGATGGCCCAACGTAATCGTTCGTCCTTACGCTGAGGCTCAAGTCGAGCAAGACGGCGACGCTATTTCTCATCCGTATGCTCGACGAAGGCAAGTTTTTAATTGATACAACAGTTGCGTCCAGTATAAAAAATAAGTGGGAGCTTTGCAACTGTTGTTCGCTAAAAGTGCCTTCTAATAGTTTTTTTTTTCTTTCAACACATTCGCTAAGCGCGATCGCCATTTTCTCTGACATAATAAGATAAATAAATAATTAAAAAGACAAATAGGCAATAAAAAAAAAATGAGGAAAAAGAGTCGTGTATGTGAAAGTCGAGCGTTTTCAAATAACACGCATTTTTCGATGGTTGAGAATATTCGCTGATTCTCGCGCGCATCTAACACTATATCCTGGCGTTGTGAAAAATGCCATCAAATTTTAAGAACAATAAATTAAGGATAGTGTTTTTTTTTTTGTAGGCCTAATCCTTCATCCAATATGGACAATTCTGAGAGTTCTGCCCAAGAAGAACCTGCTGCATACTGGAGCGCACCCCGTGAACATCTAGTATCGCCCGTCGTTCAACAGCACATCGCATATCGTGGCCTGTCGACGCGAAGTCTTGAAAACGCTTATTTTCACGAACACAATGGTGATTCATTCAATATGCTCGTCGAACTTGCGGTAAATTTACCATATGCAATTTCTTTACCCAACACGCCTTCACCAGAGTCTCGTCTTTCGACGTCTTCCCCATATTCGTCACCTTCGTCTTCTGTTCCGTCTTCTCTTCCATCAATGGAAGAACCTTTACACTCGAGAGATACAACGATATCGTAATTATCGTTGCCATTGATAATCGCGGCTCAATGGATATGACGACGATATAAAAGGTAAATAAAAGACAAAAGTTCCTCTCAAAAACCTAGTAAATTATTACACTTTTTAAAAATTGTTACAGTTATATTAAAGCAATCATCAGTCATTATCATCATGTTGATCTCATTGCTACATTAAAGGATCTTCTTTTTCTAAGAGTTGAAAAAATTAGGCATTTTAGGAATGTTTTAAAGGAAACATTGAACCATAATAGCGAATGAAAAAAGAAATCTAATATAGGCGCAAAAATTAAGAAAAAACTTATATATATTTTTTTATGTGCGAAATACGTATTAAATATGTATTACGCATGTAAAATGCGATATATATATATATTTTTTATGCGAAATTCATATTAAATGTAATATAAAAAAATATATATCTTTTATGTGTAAAAAATTCAAAAATTTTGAAACAATATGCATATTTAATATATATTTCATATGAATATATATTTCATATGAATATCTCTTAATATTTGTGTTTATATTTCTTCTCGTCATTATGGTCCAATAAATGTACTTGTGAGTGTTCTAGGATCCTTCCATTTTGGAATTCGTCGAAAATTATTATGGATTGAACCTACAAATTTTTATCTATCTCGCAGACGATATTGTTGATTTTTCCATGTTTGAAGGCAGTCCCAAGATAGGATTTCATTTATGCATTTTTGTTTTACGATAAATTTTTCAAGTCTTTTGATTGGCTATAGAATAGAGAGATCCTCTCTGTTCTGTACACATTTATCATATGCAAGGTTGGGATGTATTAAATATACGTTATTATACATAATTTTTATACTATGTATTATACGTACGTTTTATACATATTATACATATGTATTATACAAAGACAGATATTGTTATATTATATATGCAAAAAACTACTCACAATTCTAAATTGTGAGTAGTATAACAAAAACGCACAAATAAAATAATAAATCTCTATTCTGTAATTCTTAACGCTTTTGTGAAGCGATTAGGAATAGAACTTCATTTTGGTCATACAATAAATGCATGCAGGACAGAGAGATCCTCGAATTTATAGATAATCAAAAGGCTTTAAAAATTTGTCGTACGACAAAAACGCACAAATGAAATCCCATCCTTAGTCTGCTTGCCAAATAATTAAACATGATTGATTGGACCACAGGTTGGACAACAAAAAACTAGAGACTCATACATGATGTATGCACACTATTGGTGGAAGAGTGAGAATAGTCTATATTTCTTTCTTTGGAGAAATTTGACGAAATCCTTATGATCAGTGTCTGCTTAAAGGGTCTCTAGTAAAAATCACTCATGCTGATTCGTTCGGTAAGCATGCCTAATCGCTTTGCCTCGAACCCAATGATAATAAAAGTTACAGAATAAGCTCGCTCGACAGCTCCTTCAAATTGACATTCTCACGTGTACAAATCACACAAACAATATCAAAGAGACAAAATCACTAACAATTTATAACATTATCACATGATATATTCACAGACAGAACGCATACATATGCATACGTAAACTAAACAAAGACAGCTCAGAATCAGGTTCAGTTCTATCACAAAAGTCGACAGTCGGTAATAGAGGCGCATTTCATTTTTACGCTCACACGTTATAAACATTGTAAGGAAATATAGAGGAAATAGGCATAACAGAGAAGCTGTCAGAGGTTGCATTCGGAAACTTACCTTACCAAATGTTAAATAAGGATGACACGGTGACTTTGGGAACATCCAGATAGGAATTCGAACACTCCTATAGAAGTCTATGATTGAACCATAATAAAGAGAAGACGAAATCCAAAATGGAAAAAATTTAGAAATATTCGTAAAATATATATCTTTTATAAAAAAATTTAAAATTTTGAATGTTTTCTGTAAAAAAAATTCTTAAAAACACCTTATTTTTTCAGCACCTAGACTAACACCTTCCCTTAATATTATGAAATAATATCAGTTGTCAAGTAGTTAAGAAATTATCTGATAAGCAGAAACGTAATAATTTCTAATTTTTTGGGAAGAGAATTTTACAGCAGTAATGAATATACAATGACATTTACATAATGTCTATGAAACTCGATTGTATGTACCATTATTTTACATATAATTTTGGTATTCTATACTCATTTTACAGTTTTCATATTATCTTGATTATTCTATTTCTGTTCACGTCGTTCTTGAATTTCATTATGTTTCAGAAACTTTTAAGCATTGAAAATGTTGTCTATTGTCTTCGCGAATCGCATTTATGTTTAATAAACGCGAACGAAATATTTGTCAGGATAATGCATTTTCGCACAAATCGAGCTTTCGAGATCACTACTCGTCTCATCGTTTTAAGTTTATCGACAAAGTAAAACAATTAAATTGAAATAATAGATGCATAAACCTCTTACATAGTGTAAATATAGAAATAATACGTCTGAAAATACGCATTCTCTTGTATGAAAACAAAAGAAGAGCGTACGAGCCAAAGACTATTGTTATATTTTGTTAGTGCTAACTATTATGTAAGTATAGTACTAATTAAATTGTGTTAATCGCGATAGATTCTTAGACAGTATAACGTAGCAATTTTTGTCTGTAAATGTCACGAGAGACGATTAGGCGACAAATCCGCTTAAAGAAACTGCGAGTATATTATATGCGTGAGGTTCGTTACATGCGTGTACATGTGTATATTCATATGCGAATTGCCATGTAAATTAAGATTTTCTGCTGCATTACAAGAGTTATATTATGACCGTGAAGAGACCATAATGTGGTACAAGTAATAAACAGGTGTTCATGGACAAAGTTGTTAAATGTACAACTGAAGTTTATTTTAATACGATACAATCTTGTTATCATAGTGATAAATCAAATATTTCTGTTTCGATTCTCCTACACCATTTAAAATAGTGCTATTTTGTAATCGCTGACGTTTACACGCTAAAGCATATGGAGGGGGAAAAGTGGAAAATTTTAAGAAATATCGCATATGTGCCATAATTCGGGTATGCAGGTTGTTTGTCTACTCTACACATTATAGTGTAACGTAAGTAATTATGAAATGGCATTACTGCACATTAATTGATTTCATTATGACATTCAGTTTTAATTCGAAATACGAATTAAAATTCTATCGAGCTCTACTTGATATTGAACTGATAATTATGGTATTGTTATTCATTTTTATGTCCCCGAAAATTAATCTCCGAAAGGCCCTTGGGACCGTTCGTGAATAACAGTACAATATTCATTTCATTTACTTATCATGGCTTACTGAAGATTTTTATAGTTATAACAAATTTTTTGATGAAGTTGAAGATTTCTTCTTAGCAAAAATGTAGCGCTACGAACAATTACAAGGGCTTTTCAATTGTATTTATTTCTTAAATTTCAAGTAGAGACTTAAAAATACTACACTGCCAATCACGCAACGAGTAAAGTGTCTTAAACTCTCCATTTTTTAAATTGTTATTGAAGCACATTTGGAATTCGAATAGTGTCGAGTAGTATCATTTTATCGTTGTTTAATATTCGATGCAAACAACAAAAATAAAATGATACATGGGAACACTCGGTTTTCCGAACATGATTATCTTTATATGCTGAGCGTTTGCAGAATTTATCGTATTGTAGGAGAGATCGACTTGACAAGCGTTCTACTTTATTGTACAAAACTTATCGATCTAAAATTGTGCCTTCCCTCGAGACGTCCTAAATCACAAGGGACGTCTTTTAATTCATAGTTACTACCATTAGGACTGTTTGCTGTAAGCAATAGTGAAGCGAACATCTTATTAAGTTCAATTCAAGTTTCGTAACAGCACAATCGCGCGTTTTCTACACGTGTATGAGCCATCCAGGAGAAGAAGAATATATACTCTTTAAACTCTTTGAAATGGATTCTCACTCTAAAATATAAAAATTTAACTAGTCTTAAAAAAGAGTGATTCAATTTTTAATTAAATCTTTAAAAATGAGATTTCACTTGTTATTATTATCAGATGAGATTCATTTTAAACAGTATTTTTAGAGAATATCCTTTTAATATGCAAAGAGTTCACGCAACTCCAATTCGAAAAGACTCTGGAAAATCATCTTGGGAACGCAGGATTTTTTTTTCATCAAGTAAGTACGATATCAATTATCAAAATTTAAGGAAAGCGAGTCGATTGATTTCGTTTTCTGAATCTCTTCAATTAGTGTTAAGATATAATCTTTGCTATAGATATTACAATTGCACGTTCTTTTCATTTTCAACATTTTATATGTGAAAAAAATATTCTTAATTTAACTTTCAATATCTATCAAATATTTATAATTCCACAAGAATCATAAATTAATAATTAATCGCAAAAGGAGTATCTACGTTCTATCGGTAGGAAATGACTTGTGCATGAGTGTAGAAAACGCATGATCGTGTTGCAGAACTCGGGTTGATGTAAATTGGAATTGGATGTAAGGAATTCGTTTCCATTAGTTCGTACATTTTGGATAATTGATTGAGATGAATTTGTTTCTTTGAGGAAACATTCTCCAGCAGGACATAAGATTTTTCACGTTTGATTTAATACGATGCGATTGAGAATTGAATTCTGAATGTGTATTTTTTTTCTTTATGTTATGGTAATGTTGAATGAAAGTAACAATCGAAAATAACGCGATCGCAATATCTACGGCGCAATATCTACTAATCTATGGAGGAGAATCTATTACTTATATTAATTGAAAAGATTCTGAGATTCTGAGAAGAGAATCTCATATTAATTGAAGAGATTCAGAGAACAAACCTGACTTTTCTGGAGATGGATTTCAATTAATATTTAATATCATCACATTTACATGAGGAAAAAGAATCACGCGTTCCCGAGATGATCCATCAACCATCATCATTGCATCAAGGCTACTACAACGTTGCTTGTAGTATTATTAAAATGTTCCATGCTATCTGGGTTTATAAATCGAAGTTGCGCACTCACACGAGGAATAACTTGTATTCCTATTCAGTTGCTGTCTTGGATGGCGAAAGAATTTTGGCACTTCGCGTGATGAGCTGCGACTTGTATCTTATGTTTCGAAACTTGCCGAGACGAAGTACCTTGTGGAACTGGATTTGTCTCCATCCAAAACTATGCGAAAGTCAGGATTACTGGCTACAGAGAAAATGACTTGTCCAATGTCCTTTTGTCGTACAGACACATCGCGATACATATCTTTATAGGCACGTTCGAGCATTATTATTGATTACGTGAACCTGTTCTACGACTATTTCCATGTGTCAAACAGGTTATATTTTTGGATAATAATTAAACATGTATGCAAATCCATGTATGTAAAAAGTTACTACAATATATGTGTGTGTGATCGGATTAAAATATGGATTTAAATACATTGTTCGATATAAAAAAAGCGAATTTGAGCATTTAAACGTAGTAATATGTAGTGTCATTTTTACATTAAAGTAATTATACATATATATTGTATCACTTCTTGCACACTTGGATCTGCAGTGTGCGCGCAAAACTATCATAGATCATTTGTACGTTGTTCTGAGTTTGATTTATACGTACATACAGAATGTACGTATTTTGTGATGATAGATCAATAGAGCTAAGTAAGAAATTGATTATTCATTCAATTGTTCACTCTTAAAACTTACTACTCTATTGTAGAAATATATGCATAACGTACAAATCTTTTTAAGCACGTATAATGTTTTTTAATACGCGAACCGTTAGAAGCAGACGAGAAATTTCATTCTGCGCGTTATTAATATCA
Organism: Acromyrmex echinatior; assembly: GCF_024713525.1. Classification (NCBI taxonomy): domain Eukaryota; kingdom Metazoa; phylum Arthropoda; class Insecta; order Hymenoptera; family Formicidae; genus Acromyrmex; species Acromyrmex echinatior. The sequence goes on from NC_141869.1 coordinate 1,419,391, forward strand.
CTGTACTTTCATACAATAATTACACGTGCGCGTAAAGTTACATATTCAATTTGTAAAAGAATACATCGAGTTTAAGTTTCATTTATACCCGTATACGAACACGTATTATGTACGAATCTTCATAGGCACGTATAAGCATTAGATACACCATGAACCTGTTATGAGCAGTTTCACTCTCTGCGTCGATAAGCATATCGCTATACTTTCAGACAATAACTAAATACGTGCGCGCAAAGATATCATTTGTAAGAAAGTACATCGATTTTAAGTTTGATTTATACGTACATATTACGAAAAATAAAATGTACACGTGCCATAAAATACTTGTCATTATTTAAGATCTGATATACCTATATATTATTTTATAGCTAATCATGTATTTAATGTAATCGTTAAAATCGCGTTTCTTTTAAAAAAACGTTGGACCGCTAAGTCGTAAGTCGAAATTGATTCCTGATCTCTTCTCGTCTAATTTGGTATAAAAAAAAAAGTCTAAGAAAAAACTCACAAGTTAAATATGTACTTAATTAATTAATTATACTCGATATTTGTTTTACATAAGCCTAACGCGAAAAGTTAGCGTTTTCGTTATTGTTAACGGTAATCTTTATTATGATCTAACCGTAACTACCTTTCCCTCTTTAACCCCCTTTTTTCTCCTTTTTACAGCGACGTCTATATACCGCTATCTTCGTAGATGTCCTTCGATTTTCTCCTTTTTCATTCCCCAGCCGGCTGGTTCTTTCATTTTGCATAACGCCCGTCTTCCTTTTCCGCGTGTCTCTTCGTTCTCTTGTTCCCAATATCATTCCGTATTTAGATACAGCGACGGCTCATTCGAGGCGGTTTGTTCGCGACGCGACACTTCGCTGTTCGAGATACACTGTGCCTTTACTTTAAACTCCTTATCAATATGTGCGAGTAGAAATCTAAGCGATCAAAGAAGTATAGGCTCTAAAGATTAAAGGAATATAATGCTAATGAGAACCGACACAATATAATATTTATGTTGATTACCACCAATTACAGACGTTTCGATCACATGATTCGGTCATCCTTAGTGTATCAATATCATTTTTCGGAGTCAATTAGAATCGTGTAACAAAGATAGAGCGAATACCATTAAATTATCGTTAGGCTGTTGTCCAAATTTAAAAACTTTATAGTCGTCTGTTATACTTATTATAATTTAGCTAAATATCCAAACAAGAATTCCATAATACTTAATTTAGCTAAAATTATGTTAATAATTGAAAGTTTTTAGCAACGCTGTTGATAGTCAATGTATTAAAATTAATTATACCAATTAGAAAAACTTACTCTGTGACTCAGCATAACGATGATCCGTTATAAATTCGATGTGATTATAACTATGTCTTGAAAGCGTGTGAGAGGATTTTGTGTTCGCATTGTTTATAAATATAAATGTTAAGAAGAATACATACCTAAAAATTGACAAAATTATAATATAACTTATCAAACAAAACAACTAAATAAATTACTAGCATAAACCGAAAAATCACTAAATAAAAAATCAATGAATTTTATAACTTGTAAAGCAAGGAAACATCATTTTGTCTTTTTAATTCACAGTCATTTTATAACGGATCTAACATTTCCGTGTTATTTTGTAAATTCAGTCCATTTTTTTGCTTTTTTATATGGATCGCTTCCGAAATTAAATCTTTTATTAAATCCTTTTGTTCTTTATCTAAAATCTTAAAAATATCTTAGAAATGTCCTCTCACACGTTTTCATAGTTATAATCACATCTTTAATTTATAACGAATCATCGTTATGCCGAGTCACAGAGTAAGTTTTTCTAATTGATACAATTAATTTTAATACATTGACTATCAAGATTTTTCTAATTGATATAATTAATTTTATTAACGCATGACTATCAACAGCGTTGCTAAATACTTTCAATTGTTAACACAATTTTAGCTAAATGACGGAATTTTTGGGAATTCAATTAAGTACAACAGACAATGAAGTTTTTAAATTTGGACAATCTAATGATGATTCATTAATTTGCTCTTTGTTACAACCTGCACCTTTGTTACAACGATTCTAATTGACTCCGAAAAATGATATTCATACACTGAGGATGACTGAATCATGTGATCGAAATGTCTGTAATTGATGATCAACATAAATATATTATATTTTATTACATACGTACAACTGTGTCGGCTCTCATTGACATTATATTCCTTTATTGATTTAATAGTTAAAAAATTTCTGAGAGCCGACGTTAGTTTTGCGCACAATAATTTTATTATTTTCAATTCACACGTAGATAAAATAAATATACGTTAAAAATCTAAGATTCTTCTCCGTTTTTATTTTGCGTTAATCGTTGGCTCATTGTATTTCTTTAATTATATTTCTGCAATACTTGACTGCCACGTGTATCTAATTATGAACACATTTACATATGTAATTCCAAGGCGCCGTTTGTATTATATAATATGAATACATTTTATAAATATTTTAAAAGACATGAAATTTTAACAATATTAAATGAAAAAAATCAAGAAATATGTTTAGGACAATAAAGTAAAAAATATTTGATTAAGACGAATCTTAGTGCCTTAAGGGTGCCTACAATGAGATTTTAAGGCGTACATCTTTAAGTTCTAAGCCATAAACTGTAAGAAAGTGATTAATCCAGGCGTATCCAATTTGAGCTCCGGCGCTAAAACGCAAAACCATCGGCGCAAAAAATTCAATATAAAGTTTCAGGGACTGCACAAGGATGGCCGTAAATAAATTATAGTCAACATACGTTTTGATCAACTTATGATTCTGACACGATTCATCATTCGTGCTTAGGCCCTTAAAATCTTATTGTGTACACACAATTATTTTTAGGCAAGGCACAAAAAAAAACTTAAAAAGGAATTGGTTAATCACGATAGAGACTGTAAAGCCATAACGTAAGCAAATCCAACATGTTCCTCATTGCTTACGTTTTACTGCTCAAGTTTTTTCTGTGAATTTTTTTTGAACTGAAAATTATAAATTTCACACAAAATTATTATTGGATACTTTGCTTTATAAACTCGCCTTGATCGAACATAATCCTTTAATTATAATGAAATTTTTAATTAACATCAATTTACATATATTTATTGTATAAAAGTTAAAGTGCAAAATACAATAGTAAGTCTGTTTTTTATTCCTGCATTAGACTGCATTAAAACTTTCTTTCTCGCTTTCGCCAAATATCAAACATATACCTATCTAACTAAGTTCTAAAAGTGTACACTAGTTCAGCCACAAAAAACAGAGCCGACAAGGGTGACAGGCAATCGATTGAAAAAATCGGGACAGTCAAAGTGTTGACTTCCTAATATCCTGTGACTCCTGTTCCCCTTCGACCGAAAATTGGATGAGATGTATTCTTGAATGACGACGCGCTGCCCCACCGCACGAAATGATCAACGAAGGCTCGGCGAGGAGGGTGAATCCCAGCGCGTAATTCGAGGAGGGAGACACGTAGTCTCGTGCCAGAAATCGACGATGAGGGCCGCGCGTGCGATCAGTCTGAAAGTCAGCGAGCGCGAGCCGCTGATCGTTCTCGGTTGATTCTTGGCGAGCGAAACAAGAGCAGGGGACCGAATCCAGCGCGCGTCCCAATCATTTGACATACCGTGATCGATAAGGCGACCCGCCTCCAAATCAACAGCGTCCGGCAACACCGATTAAACTTTAAACTTCCAAGAATTCTATCGATGATATTTCATGGAAAAGAATTCCGTTAAAAACTGACAGAGGCATAGAGGCACGAGACACACGGATAGAATCTTTAAAAGGTGGCACGGAGGGTGTCTTCGAGGGAGAAGTATTCAAACTCACTCGCGCACGATTTAATTTCTGGCAAAAGTCATCGATGGAAAAAAATTTTCAGAACGCTCCACGTCGCATTTAGCCACGGACGGAGTATTCGACGCGATATCGGGCTCATCAACCGACACCTCGCTGCAAGGACGCAGAGGAGGATACCGTCGTTCACCGTCGTTCACCGTCGTTCACCAGTGCCGCCGAGATGAAGAAGCGTCGCGGATAAGATTGAGCTTGACGAGCGATTTGCGATGATAGAGCGCGAGCCGCGGTCAGGAGAAGCGTGCACGCCGATATCCGCTCGGCCGTTCTCCGGATAGCGAGATAGGAAACGGGTGTTCGTTAACGACGCGCAGAGAACTGGATCGCCCCAGCTCGCCTCCTTCTCGCTATCCTTCTCGTTCCATTTTTCACGGCCGACAATGCGCGCCGGATAAGGTGTCCGTGTTCGCGCGTGTACGCGCGTGTACGCGCGTGTACTCCTCTTTCTTTCTTTCTTCACGCCCGAAAACCGGGCGGGACAGAGGGAGATATGCCCGTGTAAATTAAGTTTCATTTATGTTATTTCATCGACACGATCACCGGCCAAACGAGGAAGCACACCGCGGTGCGCCGCGCCGCGGCTCTCTTTAATCAGCTTTGTTAATCAGTGTGTGTCAAGATTACCCTACATATCGTCCCACCGGTGGATTCGTCCGCCAAGTATTGCGGTTGAATTAAAGGTGAGATATGGTACTCGCGTGTATAACTTTAGTTAAGTTAGCTTAGGTCGTGGCTACCTTCCCAGTCGACGCGAATTAAAAATAATATCTACGTTATATATACTCGTAATTTCACAATCATGCCCGTTTCTATTAATGTAATTATAATTTTAATTATGATATAATTAACTCTTTTTCTAGTTCTAAGAAAAGATAAAATATGTAAATTGGACTCTCTGAATTTAATTTACATTGGTAGAAACAGTATCAATATAAATGTGATATAACACATGATATTACATAAGTTACATAAGTTAGTTGTCGAGTGCGAAATTTTAACGTAGATTTTATGCTACTTTTAATTAGTGTCGACTAGGTTGATATTCGAATTAACATCTCGAGATTAAACATTTTTACCAGCAACATATTTTTCTTCTCTAATTTAAAAATCTCTTTTATTTATTAAATATACATAAATCGCGTGTTATCTAATATCATAAATTCTTTAGTAAGCGCGATGATGTTCCAATCCTTTACACACGATGGATCGTTCATGTCCTGGAATTATTAATTACATCACTTTATATAAAATATATACTACAATATATTATAATATACTATAGTGAATACAAAATATATAAAAAAATTATTAAATATAATTCTTACATAGACTTTAACATCTTCAGAAAATATTTATAAAATCGAAATCGTGCATTAATAAAAAAGGAAAAGAGATCATTATTTAGCCTCCTATCTAGTATTTGAAAGAAAAGAAATGTGCAAGATATGAATAACCGAATCGTGTGTAATAAGGATTAATCACTGAAAATTTATAAGAGTTATTGTTTTGCATCGAGATAGAAGTACTATTTGAACGGTTTTATTTTTATTCTCACGAAACTGAACGAACGTTCCTATAGCGCAATTCTTTTTATGTCAGCAACAAGTAGCCGCAGAAGTGCCTTTCTTCCCTCCCTCAGTGATGTCAAGCTTAATCGAGCGTCAAAACCTCTTTCTTTCAACGTCGCCTGCCGGACTTCTTTCCCGGCGTCGTCACCGCCTCAGTTTTTTTCTCCGTATTACCATTCAAAAAAGCGTTGCCGTGATGACGGACAGGTGGATCGCAGGACGAGCGCCGGTTTGCTGGAGTAAGCGAACGGGTTAATCTCCGTGGTTAAGCACGTGTAGTGAATACGCGAAGCTTATGATTACTGATCGACCAGTCCACATGGTTATACATGGTGGATGTGGCATAACGGTTGCGTGTGCATTTTCACAGTGCGCGGCGCATATTTTCTGAAACCGAGGCAACGCCAAAGACTTGATTTCACGCTACCACGTTGTCGACCGCGCACGTGGAAGAATGAACAACTGCACGCGGCATGATTTCTATTTATTTTTGATACCGCACGGATAGATGAATAAAAATTACATTGCAATAAGATCGGATGATTGAAATCTGATGACTGAATTAATTGAGATTAATTGAGATCGCGTTACGATAGTGGAAATTTATTAATCCTCCGGATATAAAACTCTCCACTCTTCCAGAGAGATACGTAGATATCTTTTCAAACCTACATAAATATGTAGACTACAGTATTTTCTTTGTTAAAATATAAAACATGGCGTCTCAAAGTTTTTTGAAATTCTTGCAAACACTTACTATTATCCAAATTTTCCCACTATTCAAATTACCCAGCTGTACCCTAAATATCTTTGTTAAAAATGTCAAATAATTCATTTTTCTTTGCTATAATTTTTATTATGTTAGCTGCAAAATTGTTCTTTTAAAATTTATTTAATATTAATTCTTTTTTATACGAGTTATGTCATTTTATTCCTTGAATTAATTACAATCTTTTAATTAAACGGATCTTTCAGATCCAGTATTAGTAAGACTCATTTTTATAATATATATTTATTTAAACACTAGTTAAAAAAAAAGATTACTGAAAGATTCAAAATTTATTCAATTTCTTGGGAAGCTTTAATCTTTAGATATAATCATGGTCGGTTCATAATTCGTTTTTATTTTAAATAATGTTTTAAAATGAGGCTCTCTGATTAGTTTTCATAATATCTTAAGACTGTACTTAAGACAATTTTAAATATAAGAATTGACTATGAATACTGGCATATATATTAAAACGGTCCTAACTATTACAGATTTTAGTTCCGAAGGAAACTTAAAATCATAAAATGTTTTTCTCTAAGCAAAATTAACGAAAAATTAGTGTGTCAATAAATGCATGAGTGAAATGATACATCGTTTTACGTATTGATAAAATCAGGTTTTGCATAGATCTATCCTGTAATTAATCGCAACATAATTAAGCTGTTAGCGCCTAGACCTCCTCGACGTCGAGTACAATACATATTACTTTATTCTACTGTCGATCTCCTCGTATGAATAATACACGTATATATCGGAAGCTCGTATTATAAAGTCAAGATCGCAACCTCGCGTGTCGCAGCGGTTCGCGAATCTCTGAAAATCCAGATTTTTCGTAAGTTTACTCGTCTGATTGAGGACTCACTCGACTGGTTTCGAGTCTCGACCCAGGCCTGAATATTAATCGGTCCCCATTCGGGTGGTTTCACCGATCGTCCTCGTCTTATCATCGTGCATGGAGATGTGGATATCGATCCGCTATCGACTTTTCTGTCGAAAGAAATTTCCAAATTAACACTAGAATTAACACTACTAACGTTTTTTACTCATTAACAAAAAAATAAATTAGTATGAAAATAAAAAAGTGATATAAAACCAAATAGTTCACTTCAATATGAAAGTCATAATAAAAATTTCAGAATCCTATTGTATATATACAAAAAAATATAATATTAATTTAAAAAAAGAACGGTTAATAATGACTGTTCGGTACTTTTAATCCTGTCGATTGACTTTTTCTTAGATTATTTTCTTACGTTAATATTTTATAATTGGAGCAATTCTCTATGAAGTGAATCCAAATTAAAGTTTGTGACATCTACTTTCAAAAGCCGTTTGGCTTTTTTCTGAATTCAAAATGGCGTATCCAAGAAGGCGGCCGATTTCACATTTTTAGTTTTAGCAAAATTCAACATAATTTGCCAACCACTTACTCAGCAATGCATTATGATGGAAAATAATCCAATCTGAAGTTATCATGTTTGGGTAGAGTAACCACCAGGTAAATGTAGATTTGACCTTAATCCCTTTTTCAAGAATTTCGTCCATGCACTGTATTCCACCTGAAAAATATTCGTTTCATTCAATGAATTAAATAAACGAGAAGAAAGATCAGGACACTTGGAACACTCATCTAAATGGCACTGTAGAGTGGGATTTTTGCACATCATTTGTTGTAAACAATCTTTACAATTGTTAATTTATTTCTCTGGATCCCAACTAAGTTTCTGAATATCTATTGCTTCAATTTACAATTCTGATGTATTATGCAAACACAGATGCTGTGTATTCCACGAGCCTCAGCAAGAATACAATATTTGGGACGTAATTTAGCGAACGTACTGAACCCCAACTGAATAGTTTTTTCTGATTTTTTAAATAAATCATAGAGTTCTCTCAAATCATAGAGCAGGGGACGTTTCTGCATAGTAGTTCGATTCCCAATCAATCTTAATAGATACATCTTTTTGTTCAAGCATAATCCTACTGTATAAATTGTTTATAGAATTCCTTGACTTTTTCGACAGTTGAATCGGGTACAATTTTATCAGCTTTTTTGGCAGTTGTATCATCTAAGATACTCCGCATCTTTGAGTTGTTTTGACTAAAGTTTTGAGGCGCCGAATTCACGAGCAATTTTATTGATACTCCAATTCGATGGAGCAATTGTGAGAATCTTAATTCTCAAAGGATCATTAACTGCCAAGTTTAAAAAAAATTTTCTTCGTTTAGATCTGAGAGTATCTCCTCTAATTCAAACTCCCTGTCTGATATCGTATATCATCTCCAATCATTGCATCATTACTATTGTCTTTGTCTCCTGTTTCGACAATCGCACATCTTCACTTTTATCACATGCAAGTCTCTGCCGGTAAATATACTAGTGCGAGGAACAGAAGATGTACATTTCTTCCTATACTTACAGCAAATTTTCGAATTTTCTGGTTAAATTCGAAAATTTCCTTTTCAATTCCCTCGACAAAGAAAGTAAGTCTTTACTTACGTGATCCATTACGTTAAGAGAATTGATACAACGATCGTGACGCAGTATTTCAGATATTTTGTCTAAAATATAGTAAAAGATTGAGGGATTAATGATTTTATATTATATAATATTTATATAATATTTATTTTATATAATATTTTTCTAGATACCTCTGAAAAATGCTGATGACAGCTTTGAAAAGAAATACAATTCAGAAATAGTATATGAGCCGTCGCAGGCTTCATTTTTTTCAAAACTGTTCTGGCCAGAGAGATGGAGGTCCGCTTCAGAGAATGCCTCAATTGTAAAATCAATTATTAGTAAACTCTAAGAAAAAATTCTTTCCGTGTACGAATCGCCACATTCGCTTTCACATGAATGCGCAATAAATACATATTCAAATAATATACGTGGATCATAAGATTATTACTCCATAATCATAAATTTCCAGACTAATAATTTTCTAATATTGTATTATTAATAATTAAATTTATTTTTGATTTTCTCAATAAATTAACAAAATTTAATTTAATTAAATAACATTTTAAAATTCATTCTCTTAACAAAATCACAGAGAACAAATTTCTATCGAGATAAACGACATATAAATTTTTCAAATCTACCCAGCCTGATTTATCTTTCCTTATATCGCTACTCGAAAAAAAGATTATATCATTGCCGATATTTGATACGATAAGGTTGTATACGGTAGACTGCCGTGATTAAAGTCCTGTTAATTTCTTAACATATCTTTTACTATTACGCAGCAATACGTTCTTTTTCTACAATATTACATTCTATAATAATTACTACTGCACGACGTAATTGCCCGCATTGCAAAACAACCGCACGTGTCGTTTACACTTAAAGAGTAGCTGATTACGACCGCGCAGTAATTACTCTCCGACACACGTGGCTACGCACACAGTAAATTAATTCTGCGGACGGCGTAATGCCACGCACAGCGCTATATAGTCGCGATTAAGACGTTCGATCGCGAAACACGGAGGTCAGTCAAATTAAAAATTATCTCTATTCACTGGCGAATCCACAGGAGGGAGGAGGTCCATGATTCCCCCTTGGAATAGTTTTTTAAATATTTGTTATATATATTTTTTATACATTTATGTTATATATATTTTCATATTTTTGAAATACTTAAGTTATTTTTTATTCCAAAAATATTTTTAAATTTCAAAAACTCCTATAGATATAAAAAATACCTACATATTACATAGATTCGATTATATTATTCTTTTTTTCATGCTAATATAATTTTAAATAAAACAGTTTAAGAATTATATATTTAAATAATACACACATTCAATGTAATACCACTAATAATTTAAATTATACCTATCTTTTCATATTTGATTTTTAAAAAATGTCGCTTCCGGCGCGCCAATGACTCGACTTCCCTCTTGATAAATTTCTGAATCCGCCAATGCCTCGATTATGATTATCAACGATGCGAGAACACCCGGAACATCGCGTTTAATAAATCAAACGCCATTCTTTCGCATCATTGCGTTTTGGGATAACTACTCCTTCCATTCTCTCTTCTCTCTTCTCTCTTCTCCTTTCCTTTTTTGCCTCGCGAAAGTCATCGGGAGCGCGATTCTTTAAAATGCATTATAACGATACTATACCGTTAAGTGCGAGTATAGAAGGCACTAGGTCAGGAATTTGCTGCATTTTGATGTGAAGGAACATAAAATGCTCATCTCTACGTTGCATATAAGATCAAGTGCAGTGCATCTCAGTTGCCACTGTTCGATGTGAACTGTTATGTATTACGTTTATCGTTGAAATCGGCTCGCTGCAATTCTACTGTGAACCGATTTTAGATGTTAGACCTAAGAAAATCAATCCAGGGGGGAGCTTTTCGAATTAAATGCGAAGGATGAATATTGATTTCGTTCAATAAAATTAAGGAACATGCAATTATTGCGTAATAGTGATAGAATTTATTATATTCAATGTATATCTTTTAGAAATATTCTCGATGTTTTACAATAATATAAGAATTCGGTTTATATAAAAAGAATTGATAAAAAAGACGCGATAAAATCGATATTCAATTATTGCATAATACACTGAAAAAAAAATCCTGGTTGAAAATGGACAAACCAGAAAATTCTGATCATATATAATCAGAATTCTAGTTATTTCAATGAGAACATAAATTATAATTTTAGATAATCACAATTCAAAGAGTCTGGTTGCGTTAATTGGAATTCTGATGAAAAATGGACAAATCAGAATACCAATTAAATGCAACTATAGATTCCTTTTCCAGTGTAACGATAAAACTTCCTGTAATGTGTATCTTTTAGAAAGGTAATTCTTATTGTAAAACATCAAGGATTGATAATGAGGATTCCGTTCGCACGAGCATTTCCTCCAATTATCGACTTCTCGATTCCATATCATCAGTACTTGGCGGTCGGCTAATATTATTACTGAATCCTGTTGCAACACCCCGAAAAAAGAGAATTACACCCGATCGCGAATACGGTCGCCTCTCGGACTGTCTGCAGGAACCAGATCTTAAAATTGACCCGGTTTTTACGAGCAATGTAGTTAACGGTGCCTCGTCAAAAGCACGCAGCCGATATCAGGTACCGGTACCCGGGTGGTTTAATTTAAGACGCGTCGTCCGATCAGCCGACACGGCGTACATATCGAAATATGGGGGTCAATCGTATTTCGTATTCCGCACGATGCGCTTAGCGGTTGGCCCAACTCTCTTCCGTTCGCCAAACTTTAACTCTCGCCATCGGATTATCAAACAATGTGGGCCAGCTAATCTAGATCGAGTCGATGTTTCTTACGTTCCCGCTGATTTAGCAGGAGGATGATAAGAGAGCATGAATACGAGCTACACAGAAACGTTATTCTTCTATCTCTTTTTTTTTAGGGTAAATGATTAATTAAACACTGTTAAATTTATAACGTCAAATTATACTCAATTTGAGTTACTTTTAATCATTTCTATAGGTTGCCATCCTATATTCATTAATTTAACAAAAACAATGGATTTAAATAATTCACTTGAGAAAATGTATTAAATTTGACTCAAATTTAGTTTATTATTTGCTAGATGCAAACATTATATAATTACTTTTTGTCGTTTACTTTGAAACTAATCAGAAATGGATTGATTTACACACTAAACCAAAAATGTACGTAATAAATACAATAAAAAATTCATTAAAATTTATCCAGTAAACAATTTTATTCTCATAATGATTTAGGTTTTTATAAAAGGATATATGAGTTATAAAACTATTATTAGAATTCATTGTAACAATGAATATGTACATTGACACAATTAAATATTATCGTAACGTTCCTTCTTAAAACATTTTTTTAAATACATATAACGAATTCGATTATTGATTTAATGCACTTTATCAATTAATAACAATGCGTTTTATAATGATGCATTTTATCATTTCTATAAAACCATTGCTCTTTTGATATTTAACAGTGAACATGCAAACTCTACATTGAAAAAAGTTTGATATTTGTGACTATAATTTCATATTATTACAATTATAATTAGCTGCTATATTATTATTAATAATAACTACATATACTCTCTAAATTCTTTGAAGTGGAATCTCACTTTAAAAAGTGAAAATTGAGCTAGTCCTAAAAAAGAATGGCTCAATTTCCAATCTTTATAAAATTTCATTCTTCAGAGTGATATTCACTCTAAAAAAAAGTTTTAGAGTCTGGTTTCAAATATATACATATTAAAGAGAGAGAGGGGGGGGGCATCAAATATATCGGGATCTGCGAGACGAGCAATGTCTTCTGCACAAGAAAAGAAACGAACGCGATGCAATGAGATACGCAGACGGTATACGGGCAAACACGCGTACGACTTGCATTTTTCTAGGGCACACCTGATTCCCCTTAATCATGTTGTTTTGCAGTTTATATACTGTTACATACCGGGGGGCTCCCCGATAGGGAGGCCGGTCGGATGGCCAAAGCCCAATAAACTCGACACACACACGTAATGTCCCGGTAACCGTAATGACCGGTAAGACGACGGCGACGACGTGCCATTGCGCGCTGTCACGCAGTTCGATGTAAAGGGAAGAAGAAATGCGTGTAGCCGACACGAAGCTCGCGATAACAATCGATATACGTTCCACGATGCGTCCGTCGCAATTAAAGCAGTATCCCACTTAATCTTACTACGTGTGTGCGCGCTTGATATATTCTCGAGTGCCGACCACGTAATAGAAACGTAATAGTATAATATAAATAATGAAGCGAAAATCTCGCGAGCGTGGAATTTTCTTCGGATTCTATTTCCTCGGATTTCCAAGCCTCAGCTTCCCGAAGACACTCCGACTATTAATTTACGACGCTCCTCGACAAATAATTCTTAGATGCGAATTTTCAGCAACATGCGACATGATAAATGAACGTTTAGCGTTATTGCGCGACGAGGGAGCACAGTTATCTTTCTAAGATGCTATCCTCCTTACCCACAAATTAAGTTTCTAATTGATCGAATTGGACAGCATGAGGCACACTACCCGTCCCGAATATCAATCAGAAGAAAATTCCCTCGCACGTGCCTCGTCCGTTTTTGTGCGAACAGGATGTAAGTCACTGATGATGGCGACGACAGCAAGGTAGACGACAAAATCCATCGGAGATACCTGTCGCAGAAAAGTTTTTCCTTGACACCCGACTCGAAGTAAACACACCGCAGGTACCGTAAGTCTCGTGACTGCGATATATAGTACAGGCATGTATCCCGTCGTGGGATTTATCGCAAATAATTTCACGAGGTCTGTCGTCCTACTTGAAGTAGATGGCCCGCTGGGCCATCGAGAGATATGAGAATTATTATACGCCACTTTGCAAGTTTCATTCGCAAATAAAACGATTAATTTGATCTACGGTCTACTCACAGTCAATGCCGCCTCTTGGTATTTATTTAGCCCCTTCCTTTGACGGTGAATCTATTTGCTTCTCCGAGAGATGCACGCGGGAGTAATAAATTTTTTTGCAAGAATTTTCATAATATATTTTTTCGCTTTTGATATCATCAATGTGAAGATCCATAGTGAATAGCTAGAACCTGAAATCAAAATAAAAGCTAATCTATTATATACACTGTTAAAAGAAATGTGTTTTATTTTATTTTTATCCTCATTTTTTAAACACTTAAAGATATTTTAGTTTTAAACTTTTTGAATAGATAAACCATCTTTAAGTGTTTAAAAAATGTAGACAAGAATTAAACATTTTAATATCTTAAAATTAAACACTTCTTTTTTCAGTGTATTGACAATAAATAGACTTTATATTATACTGATAGAAATCGAATTTATGTGGCAGTATACACTCCTAATAGGTATCTCGTTACGGCAACTCGAACAGCGCAGAATGTCTCAAAGAGGATGTCTTCTACTGCTGCTGCTCGGTCTGGCAGTGCTGAGAGAGTCATCATCTACATTTAGCGATACCGTTCACGAGAGCGAATCTTCTCGCCAGGCACCACATCACAGGCAGAAGAGAGTCTTATGGTTCACGAACGATGGACGGATCGCATTGCCACCCGGTACCGTCATGACGATCACGCCAACATTGGCATTGCCCTTCGTTCGGCATCCTCCTTATGGCTTCCTCAGCAATATGACTATCAGCTTGCCGTTCACGAGTGAGTCCATCCGCCACGTGGATGAGCCAGCAAACAAGCTGATGTTATTTGTCATTTTATGTTGAAGACGTCAAAATGATGATAAATAACGTCAACTTGTTTGCTGAAGAATCACGTGGATCTGTGATTAACCTAAAGAAAATGAAGAATTATGTGAGAAAGTGAAGAATTATGCTAGAATTATGTGTCTTTTTCCCAGTCGATTTTGACAAGCTGGGCCTGACGGATAACGAAAACCCATACGGTGCTCTGCCGTCGAGTTTCGACAGGAAGCTGAAGAGCCGGCAGGCCGGCATGATGATGGCTGACTTCATCGCAGCATTTATCAAGCGTAGATTACACAAGCGAGACATAACAGATGTGCCAAAAAATGCGTTCCATGGCGGCGAGCGAGCTCTACTCTATGTCACTGCTGAGGATATGCTGTCCACGCTGGGAATGAACGGGAAGGCATGCCTATTGAGAGCAATTTGCGAAGTCCAGGGACATCATCTGAATAACTTCGGGCTTATCGGCGAGATGCTGAAGTTGTTCTTTACGTAAGTAGTACTGGTTCATAAAACTGCAGTAAGGAGTCTCTGAAGAGTAGAGTGGAGTAAAACACACTGTAAAAAGAAATATGTTTTATTCTTGTCCTCATTTTTTAAATACTCAAAGATGTTTTGTTTATTGAAAAACTAAAACATCTTTAAGTTTAAAAAACAGAGACAAGAATAAAATATTTTAATATCTTAAAGTTAAACGCTTCTTTTTTTTAGTGTAGCTCCGGATAATTCTGTTTCATAAGTCCGCAAACACAATTAGTAGTAAGTCTCAAGCCTTAAGAAATAAATCAAAGTCGCATGTGAAAAATAACTATGATTGATCAATTTCTTAAAGCTGAAGGAATTCCACTGAAACTTTTAAAAAATCGAAAATTGTTTATCCGAAAGTGAAATTCCCAATATTAACGAAGATACAGTTAATTATGCCAAGCAGTGCACAGCATCGGTGCCTCCACATTGTTTAACTGTTTCGTTTATTTGAATAATTCAGTTATTTGATGTTATAATTACTTATCTATAGATAAACATTGACACACAATTTTAATATAAATTATATTGGTTTCGATTAGAAATCAATGCGTCTATGTGCTTGAAATACAACGAAAAGAGATTATTATTGAAACTTTAATTGCGTTTTTCTCGGAATGGTTCACTGTTTTCAAAAACAGTGAACACTAGAACTACCACAAAATCTATTCAAATGCTTTGAAATTTGGCTTAGTTATCGTCAATTGAATTATCTAAAGAAATATGATTTTCAAAATGGTTTTCGTTATACTTATATATTTTTTTTTGTAATTCATATTTTTATCTTAAATTTTTAAGTAAAAATATTGAACTTCTTTTTTCATGTATGCATATATCATTTTCACATTTTTTAATATTTTTTAAATCAGACAAGTATTTCTCTAGTAAATTTAATGCAAATTAAAAATAATTAATCAAATTTTTGATACAACATATTTTGAATCCGTTCTGCTGTCCACCGTGAATGCTTTCATCATGCGCAGGCCTCCGAAAAACGTGCTGTAGCGCCGTCAGTTGCTTATCAGGAATATAATTATTATAAATAATTTTGTACACTAAGATAAAAGTAACAAATAGATATAAAGAAATTTTTTTGTATTATATATAATTTTTTAGTACTTAAGTCTTAAAATAAGGTATGATTTTGAGATTTCAGGATGGAATGTCACTCTATTGTGTTTGCGGGGTCTACTCTAAAACTTTTAAAGTATTATTGTCATTCTGAAGAATGAAATTTTACTCTTAAAAATAATTAAAAATTTTCTTTATTTTTGTCAAAACAATTTTTACTGTTTAGAATGTGAAATTTTATTCCAAATAATTTAGAGAATAAATAGCCATAATAAGCACATTTTAGTCACATAAAATAATGTTGAATTTAATCCAGGCATTTTGTTTTTAGCGCTAGCCGATCGCCGTTTGCAAATCTCCTCAAAGAATACGTCGAGGCAGAAAACCGTGGGAAATTTCACGGCGAGTGCTGGCCCTACTTCAAGGACTGTCCAAAATCCTTATTTCTGCCATCCAACAACAAATATCAGTTAGTAATATAATTCTTGATATTATATAATCATCTATAATTCTTCGATTAGGTCTAAAAAACTGATAACTTTGAAAAATTCTCAGAATTTTACCCGATGTAGCTCGTAGGAATTTTCGTGAGAAAGAGAATTTAAATAATTAGATTAGTCTTCACTTTAATTGAAGTGTTTCTCGAATACTCTGAGAAAGGTTTCTTCGATAAATAAATTCTTTGCTATACGATTAAAGAAAACATTTCTTTGATTTGAACGTTATTTCTTTGATTTAAATATCATTTTCTAAAATTAAATAAATTTTTTTATTTGATTTCAAAAAATAATGTTCAAATCAAAGAAATGATAATATTAAGAAATTTTATTTTAGATTATATACACAACACAATGAGAACACAATCAATACTAGAAATTAAAAGCCTATAACGATTGAAGCTGGATCTTTTAATGCTTAAAATAATTCAATCTTGAATTACTATATATATGTACTATATATATGTATTATGCATATCATATTTGTAAAACAAATAACGCTCAGATCAAAGAAATGTATTCTTTAATTATAGCAAAGAAATATTTTTTTTTCATTTTCGAAAGAAACTTTTCTTTGGATAAAAAGCTATATTTTTTTCTAATTTCTTCTTGCTCTTAATTTTTATTACATTGAAATAGTGACGTGTATCTTAATATACATATAAAAAAACTGTAACTATGTTCTTCAGGAAAGATTCGTTTCACGACGAGGAGAATGAGGAAGACGAACATTGGAATCAAATCTCTAACGAAGAGCCTCTCACAAGGATATCAGGGCAGAACACGAAGGACACCGTACATCCCATGTAGTTTTATAATCACTGTATGTAATTATACAATTATAATTGTTCTCGATAGTCCTCACACGGCCCTTTTTCTCCCGATTCCACAGATTCTCTAACAAATTAAGTTGAAGTAAAGTTAGAACTCTATCTTAAAAAATGAAGGACAGTCGACTTATCCTCGTTACTGAAGTTAATTGCATCTTTGTTCAGTCTGTAGTTATCTAAACTCATTGCGTAAGAAAAAATATTGCTTAATTACAATATAAATCCGAAATTACAATTATTGCTCATTAACGCGTTGTAAATATCTTTTGAGAAAAAAGAAGATTTTTGTAAAGAGAGCCTGCTAAACAACTAACAGGGCTGTGTGACAAAAGGATTACCATTATCGTGATCATGATAATGTGATAAATTGAATTTATATCCGAACATAAGAAATTGTTAAAAGTTTTGGCTAGTCGTCGGCATTGTAAAATGTATGACGCTCGTTGTAAATATATAACGATCGTTGTTTTAAGTATTTCGTTGTTTTACGTACAGCGTGAGAATACTTTGATCTAGCCATATAACTGCATGTATATACGATACAACTGTTTGTACAGGATCACGAAGAGAGGCACGGACAAACAATAAAGTATTGGTTTCGTGCGTTTGTGTGATTATCTAGGAATAAGTAAATTTGAAGTATTTCCCCTCGCGCACGCGCACGAACGCACGCACACACACACACACACACACACACACACACACACACACACACACACACACACACACACACACACACACACACACACACACACACACACACACACACACACACACACACACACACACACACACACACACACACACACACACACACACACACACACGTATAATTTATTAATTTATTTTCTATGTTAATATTTATAAATATTTATATTATAATTATATTATATAATTCAAGCGATATGTATATATAAATGAATTTTTGTTAGAATATTCTATCGTTAGAAATGAATCTAATTTATTTTCTTTTACACATAATGTGTTAAGTCTGAATATCTTGGTTAATATAATCTCGAAATTCTAAGGTTCTAAGTTTCTTTGTAAGATTTTGATTAACATCAGGTATGCAAACACTTTTGGGGATAATGTCCTATGTAATGTATATGTAACTAATGAGGCACTATCACAGTACCGAATAATCAAGAATTCCGGAACACGATACTTTGCTGCCATAATATAAATATAGTGATGTGTATCTTAATATTAATATCGGTACAAACTGCTTCATTGCCAAGTGTATAAATAAACTATTTATAAAATATTGTCTCGCGCGAGTGTAAAATATAAATAATAATTACAATAAAATGTATTTTCTAGGAATGCTTTCCACACGTTTCAACATGATTCTCTCTTCTATACAAAAATAATATAATATATCCTAATAGATATCTAATAGGATATTTATTATGAATGTTTTGTCAGTCGATAAAACCGTAGATAATCCATGTTACTATCTACAGAGACTATCTACAGGGTAGGACTATTACAGTAGAATTTATGAGTATAATAATAGAATAAACCACAATGATGATCCTAAAAGGACAGCTTATGAATATTTTGTAAGCAGTTGATAATAAGCAGAACATTATTAGAAGTATTAGAACTACCTGTATATCTGTCAAGTTCTGTGAAGTGACTAAATTAATACGTTAAGTGCCGAGCCTATTCTGTTCACTTTCCGTTTACACCACACCATGTCATCCAGGTAGCTGGAGAGATTCGCGTGCTTATATTTATATTTTCCACTTATTACTTTAAATTCCTCAAGGAATACAAAAGAAAGTTAAAATGACTTTATTTCGATGTCAAAATGATAATTTTTTAGAAAATTTAATTGTTTATTAACGTTAAGAATCAAAATAAAATCATTTTGATTTTTTGTTGACCTAGTATTCCTTGGGTTATTATTATTATGTTCCAAGTAAGCCGAGTCTATTAAAAATAAAGGAGGAGGGGTGATTTCATAGGCATTCCATAAGGACTGATTTCGGTCCCCTCCAAATTTTGTCCACACTCACGAAAATCTACAGTTTGAGGTCAATTACATTCAATTCGAGTGATTCCAGCTTAAACGGAGCGATGGAGTTGCCATATTTATTTGGAATAAATCCTCCTCCTTTCGTTAAATGCTTGCTATAAATTTTAGTAACAAAAAGATATCTTTACTTGATGCAAATTCTATTATATTTATATAATATCTGTAAAATGGTACAAGCAAGTATACAACAAAATTTACTGAGAACAAATTATCGATAAAAACCGTATTAAGTTTATTTTGCTAATCTAATAGCAAGTTGAAGATAAGAATCAACCTTTGCTTTTTGTTGATAATTTGCTCGTTAAGTCAACAAGTTTTAAATTGTCAGTAAAATACATCAAACTTTAACGCGAATATAATCGATGCCAATTTACTGAAATTTTCAAATTTATCAGCAATTTTTATGTAAACAAATCATTAACGTATTGCTGACTAAAATCTTATGTGCAGATATAATTATATAAAATATAATATAAACTATAATAAATAAAATATAATATAAAAGATAAAATATACGAACTTTTGCACTTAAAAAAATAACTTACAAGTAACTTGTAAAGTAATTTTCCCAATCACGTTTCTAAATATTTTTTTCTTCTTTTTACATTCGCAATCGTATTCAGCCATATTTAGCAATAAACAAGAAGTTGAAGACGCAAGTAGAATCCTTTAGTAAGAGTTAAGTCATCGAGTGATAATTTTTGATCCCGCCTTATTCAGGGAACAAAGGCGATAGCACCGACGCGATAACGGACGCGTTCAAGTTGACAAAACGGCTAACTTGAGCTAATCTACTCGCCGAGCAAATAAACATAATTACTTGTTACTTATAGATTCAATCAATCATATTCAATCGTTCGATTAGCATGCCTAGCCGTTTTGCCGTCTTGAACTTGAACTCGCCCACTATTAAGGTGCCTTTTCATGTTGACGCTCGACGCTCATTTTCAGCGTCAAAATAGATCACGTGATTAAAATTGATATTCGTCAATTTCTCACGTAATTTAGGGCGGTATTCATAATTCTTATTTCAAAATAGTCTTAAAATGTTAATACAGCCCTCTGATTGGTTATTTCTTAAGACTGTACTTAAGAAGGTCATGAATATAAGATCTGAATACTAGACTCATTTTGAAGCCGAAAATGAGCATCGAGCGTCAGCATGAAAAGGCATCTTTATTATCATATGTAGATAAGATAGAAATATATTCCTTGTACCGATTGGGCATCTTTGTTTTTTTTTCTCTTTGTAGTCGGACTAGTCGGGCTGTTCGGACTTCGGAGTAATCGGACTAATTCGGACTGATTCGGACTTATACGATCTTATATCGTACCGATAACAACATCATACTATCGATCTGAACGGATTACGCTCGTCCGGCTCGTCCTTACATCACGATCGTCGGCGTTCACGTTACGCTGCTCGAGATTTTCATGCAGAATACAACGTATAGTACCTGTCATTCCTATTCGGTCTCTCAACACAGTGATATCTCACGACGCGCAAAACGAGAACGTTTCAGGAAACGAACGGGCGATAACGGGCGACCCGAGATGGCTTGCGAAGCCTGCAATGCAAAGTTCAACCTGTTTAAGAGAAAAGTGAGTGGATACCCTCATCGGGGACACCTGGCCCTTCTTCCTCGCTGAACGACCGGTTTCCTCGCTGAACGACCGGGCGATCCGACAATTCGACAAACCTTGACAAGTCATGTTTGTCCGGACAATGAATTCGAGCCTTCAAATTGTCATGCAAATGTCACCGTAGAACCAAGTGATGACACAGATTCACTGCGTACTAAATTATTTAGCAATTAACATTTGACCTTCTTCTGTTAGGTAATCTAGAAATTTTTTTTATTAAGGACTCCACAGTAATCTGGTTCCAGGAATTTATTTGCCTGATGATCGAACTTTATCATAATTCTTGATTACGAAATTCTGGTTTAATATTTGACATATATATTTATTCCTTGTATAATTTCTAGAAACAATGCGTGGACTGCCTAAGATATTTCTGTTCCGAATGTGTTATCAAACGATTCGACAAGGTGTTCACCTGCGATAGCTGTGGTCTATTGTCAATGAGGCCACTCATCAGAAATCAAATCAGACAGATACGTTCTAGGGACTTGCGTCAGTATCTTGTGGCAAAAAAAGTTTCTGTTAAAGGTTGTGTCGGTACGTGCGTTAATATGTACAATACTGCCTGTCAATATGCTTCTCTCTGTAATAATACCTTCTTAATATCAATTTCATAAGAATTTGAAGAATTTTTTTTATAAAATTATACTTGAATTTCAGAGAAAGAAGACTTGGTGCATTTACTAATGCTTTTTGCTAATGGAACTGATTCGAGCTTGACTTCTGACAACAGTACAAGCTTCAGAACGCAAAATGTTGCTGAAGAACAACAGTATGTTTTACATTGCAGTGTATATAATTACTGGTAGACTTAATAAGAAAAGAACAGACAATAGGACAACAGGGAATAACAGCTTTCAATCTATCAATTACATCAAAATACATAATTTCTAATAGGATGAAATCTGTTATTTTCTATTCCTATTATCTGTGCTTTTCAATTGTGTATAATTAGGCTTAACACTTGAATTCTTTGAGAGCCAAGTTTTTTGTCTAATATGAACTCTTTTTATTTTATTTTATTTTAATACAAAATTTATACAAATTATATTTCTCTTTTAAAAATATTTTTCTAAGTAATATGACTGTTTAGTTCCAGAGTTGATTCTCCTTTAAATAGAATGGAAAATATGCCAAATGTTAGTACTGCAAATAATGAATCTGGTGCAAACGCAACGGACGTGCAGGGATCAGCAGAACCTGTGAGAAACGAAGACATTGAAATGGCGGAGGAAGCAAGTGAAAGTAGTCATAGTAGTCCGGTTATTAGTGTTCCACTTAGCAGTGATAGCGAATCACCCGAGGAGAGACCAACGAAAAATACTGACCTCTTAATAGAAGAAATATTTGGGAATGACAGCAGTCCAACTGGGCCCAGTACTGCATCGCAGCCAGTAATCATCGAGCAGGAGGAAGTTCCCGAAACGTCGAATGAAAAAAAATCGGATATGGTCACAGAGATTCCTACGGTATATGCTTCTAAACAACATTTATGAAATATTTGTATAGTATTTATATTATATTTTATCTCTATTTGCAGTGGTCAGATAAGGTGCAATTATCAGACATAAAAGAAGCATCAGAATTAGAGTATCTAAGTATTAAACAATTGAAAAATTTGTTGAGTACAAATCGCGTAGATTATAAAGGCTGCATAGAAAGATCAGATTTATTGAACAAAGTGACCAGATTATGGCAGGAGTATAATCAGTCTAGAAAAGGTAGCGTAAAATAATTTATTATAATGTATATATCGTAACACAACCGGATAATATTTATATTCATATAGAATATAATGTTGGTTGTTCTTTAGACAGTAAAGAGATATTTATATAGGTATACAAGATTATTTAATATACAAAACAATTCAAAAATCAGCGACCAAATAACGAGCAATATAAGGTATTTTGTTAATATATTAATATAAATTTAACCTATCAATATATAAATTAAAATATAAACGTTTCAGCTACACAGAGCCTTCCTCAGTATAAATAAGTTAACATATTTCTTTCGCTTTACAACTATTTTAAATTAAAGAAAAATCCTATATCAATTATTGATGATATACTGGTGAATCATGTCAGATCTTCAAAAGATGTTCATATTAAAAATGCAAAACCAATTACTCGTTCAATGACGAGAATTACGTTTAATCCCATAATGTAAGGATTTTTTCACAATTGATTTATATAATGGTGCGACAATGATTTCCTCAAAGATTTTTATAAAAAATATGTAACAACAATATTCGTTTAGTTTTAACAATTACGATATATAATGTTATGTCTCTAGGAAGGCTCTGTGTGAAGCCGAAACGTTTATATTATAATTTATATATTGATAATTATATTGATAGGTTAAATTTATATTAATATGTTAACAAAACACCTCATACTTAGTCGTTATTTGGTCGCTGATTTGTTAATTGTTTTGCATTGCAAACTTCGAGCGTTTATTTATATTCTTGTTTTGATATTATTTAATATATTTTATGTTCTGTCATTTACCATAAAATACATTATTAAAATTACAGATGTGGAACAACTTAGCCAGGAAGAATTGTGTAAAATCTGCTGGGATGCGCCGATTGAGTGTGTTATTTTAGAATGCGGTCATATGGCTTGTTGCATAAATTGTGGCAAACAAATGTCTGAATGTCCGATATGCAAACAATATGTTGTCCGCGTTGTACGATTTTTTAAAGCCTAAAAAAATGCAACGATTGGATATAATCGCGACTGATAATTTTGTGCACCTGCCAGTTTTTATAGATTGCGTAATTATACGACGTGTACATTATAAAACAAAATTTATGTATGATAAAGAATGAAATTGTAAAATGCCAAATTTTGGTGCTATGATTTGCATTTCGATAAACAATAAGAACTAGTCCTGCACAAAAAAGCAAATTTTATGCTGTCTTCACTTTCAAGTCTAATTATAAGTTGACTGGTCTTGTGACATGTTTTGTCATTTTAATTACAGTTCAGAACTCTTCCTGGATAGAGAATAGTATTTTAAAAAAAGAATAAATATCGTTATATATCACGTATTAGTTATATTAATTCAATTAAACTACATATATGTATGTATATATACATATATATATGTGTGTGCGTATGTACATATGAATGTATATCGCGAGGAATATTGCTAGGATGTAATACAAAGTTTTTATATCGTGGAGTTGTGTGTATATATATTTGTGCACATCTTATAACACTCCAATCTCCTGTGATGCTGGAAATTTTGTAAATTCTGTGTTGTACAGAATGTATGTTTTTTATGAAAATAAATAATATATTAATATAAATAATAATAATATATTATATAAATATATTATATAAATAATAACAATAGATTCTAAATACAAAATTTAAAATAATGTCTATGGAATTTTTTAAAGAATTTTAGTAGCAGTTTAAATTTAATTATATTTCTTTAACTCTTTATACTAATGATGATAATTAAAGTGTCAGTAATTGTGGTGTTTATATAGACGTAATAGTCTGTTCGGGCTGTTTGCACTTTTTGCACTCAGCACATGCATTTATTCTCTCTCTTCACGCCTGAATATATATTTATTTCATTTTAAAAGTGCAAACATTTTTGGGGATTTCAAGCAATGCGAACAGACTTATGAAGTGCTATGAGATTTGTTTGTATTGCTTGAAATTCCCAAAAATGTTTGTACTTAAAAAGAGATAAATATATATTCAGGCGTTGAAAGAAAAAACGAAGATGTTAAGTGCAAAAAGTGTAAGCAACGCGAACAGATCGATGAAGTACAGATTTTCAGCACCATCAGAACATTTCATCAATTCAGAGAATTAAAAGCGCGGGAAACAAAACGCATGCGCATCAATGTCAGTCTGCAAAAAGCCTTCTAACCAATTCCAAGCAAATTCTAAATTGTGTACAATATTTATCTTTTTTAAATCAATGTATTATAGTATTTTATAAACATTCAGAAACAGGCTGAATTGTCTCCGTCTGGAGACAGGAATTCAAAACGGGAAAAGATTATTTTGTATCAAAGGAAAGCTTTATATGATACAAGACTGATAATTATGGAATTAGAAACAAAAAATAAAATAATTGATAATTATAATATGTTCTTCTATGCGACCATGTGTCATGTTTGCAAACGATTTGGCGATGGCGTCTGTTTGAAGAAATGTGGTGGCTGTAGAATGATCGCCTATTGTAATCGACAGCATCAAAAGCAGCATTGGTCGCAGCATAAATCTTTGTGTAAAGTCATACAGGACGTACTGCGAGACTTCAAAATGGAAGATCACGGAACTTTAGAGGAGTGGGACGATCAGAAACTGAACTTGATCTTGCTTATATCATTCAAGCTGGAACGTCCTTTAGAAATATACGAAAAAGAAATGTTCCAGTTTCTAAGGGAATGTACAGTCTGCCATGAACAGGATGGTCAGTTGTTGGAGGATTGCCAGAGCTGTGCATCTGTCAGCTTCTGTAAAGATCACAAAAATAGTATTAAACACAAAGACACTTGCGTTTCTCTAGAACTATGTCTTCGTTCAAATTTATCATTTATAAATGGAGAAAACAATACTTTAGACATGCATTACTTGCAGTATGTTTTTGACACTGATACATTTCGGAATATGAATGACTTTATAAACGCTTATGGAAATATTCAGACTGAGTCGGAAATGTCATACAATATCTTAGCAGCTAGGCATTCACAATATCTCACACGTCCTTTGACATTGTTCCATACTATGCAAATATTAGATTATATACCACAACGCAAAGATCTAGTCATTCATGTTATAGCTGCAAGTTATATTGAAGAAACTACTTTGATGACATGGGAAATCCTGCTGCATTTAATAAAGGCTATAATATCATTGGTAATTATAATGATTGGACCAGAATTAAAATATAAATCCAATCTATTACACATTTGTGATAACTGTATGTTGCAAAAGAAGAGAATTTCATTAGAATTTCACGATGTGTTATATGAGGACTACTTATGCAACCCATTATTCATAAAACCAGATTTGGTTGTGGGATTTAATGCGGGTATTCACGAATATATCTCCAATGGAGATACATGGACACCGTCCATACAGATGCTAGCGAAACAAAATTATCCATTAATCTTAACATGTTATATGCAAAAAGAATTAGAGGAAGAGATAGACAGAATAAACATTATCTTGGATAGAAAAGTAAATTATCTCTATAGTGGAAAGAATCCATTTGCTAGTTTAAGACCATTCAGAGTCCTTGGGCCTGAGCAAGTGTTTTATCAGAATCATTATTTAATTGTCTACAGGAATCTTTGTTCGTAACTGATATGCATAATTAGAGGTAGAAACGTTTCCTTAAAAAAAAATAACGCGTTACTGTTACAGTTACATTTTATTAAAAATGACTCGTTACCGTTACTAATTACTTATTTTAAAAAGTAACGCGTTACTTTCCAACTCTGTGCATAATATAAGCGACCAATTAAAAACTACATTGAAGAAAATGTCAAATGAAGGATTCATTGATGAATCCTTCATGAATTGAATCTCAACCACTGACATCCCTTATATGTAAAAATCTAATAAAAATTGGCCAATACTACTAAAAGGCAGTAATTAACTTATGTATTTTAAAAACACTGTTCAGTGTTCATAATATTCCAACAAGTAATTAATTACTGTTTTTCAGTAATAAATAATTATAATAGCTAATATTAGATATTTTATATATTTTGATATATATATTTATCAGTCTCTGTTATTTATAATTCAAAAATCCTAGAGACCATTTCCACTATTTACTATTACGAATCAGTTGCACTATATTAGTCATCAAGTTTTTAACGGATTATATAAATATAGCAGGATATAAGTGAAGAGTAGTATATATAGTATATGATATAGTATATGAATAGAAATATAAAATATAACACAACGGTTGCTATTTTTCATGAATTTTGTAATAAAGACAAGATTTTTGTCAATTGTTTGTAATAAATATATCAAGCGTTTTTTAAATGAAAATCATTTTTTTCTTTCTCGACATTTCTAATCATTACATCTGTGATATCACGCGTCTGACAGCTGTCTGCGACAGTTGATAACCAAACAATGGCAGAGATCGAATGGCCCTGGCAATACAGTTTCCCGCCGTTTTTTACGTGAGTATTATCGCGAGAAATGTGTATTCCAACGAAATTATTAATATTACTAATAGTGGCATACATGTGCTAAAGATTAACAAAATTCAATAGATGTTACTCGTAAAATCGTCGTTTGATAGGAGCTTGTATATCACAGGTTAGGAACGTAAATTATACACAAAAAGCAAATTTAAATCTGGCGATAATACAATATTTGAAAAATATTCGAATTTTTGCCACATGACTTCGCCTTATTCATTGCAGGCTTCAACCTCATGCAGATACTAGAGCTAAACAAATAGCAGCCTGGAAGAGCCTGGTGCTCGAATACTATCGTATCACAAAACAGGCGGTCGTAGATGTGCGCGAGATTCACACAAATCCTTTATTTAATAATGCTAGCATAAACAGTATCCTTATTCGTCACATCGAATGACAATTATTCTACCAATTTTGTCGTATGTTATACTTAATGTAATACTCATTCCTGTCATGTATTATTGTTTTCAGCGATTCATTTACTGATATTATTTAGATTTCACTTATTAAAAATTTCCTAGCAAACATCAACTATAATATAACTCGTTACAATTTCTTATTTAACAATATAATTAATATAACATAATAGTTGTATTGTTGAATAGAAAATTAACTGACAGTTATGTTTACTATTAAGTGATGTATTCAGGTGGATTATTACTATAGTTTCCTAATAGCTAATGTATATTAATAAAATAATTACTCTGTTATTAAAAGCTCCTTAACAGCACAATAACAGGAAAATTACCGTCCGAAGCTGTACTAATAATATTGGAAGAATTAGGAAAATCAGGAAATGCGTCACCCCTAGATAAGACCAAGCAGAGGTGGTTGGTTTATTGGCACACTTTAGAGGAATGGGGT
The DNA here is from genome assembly GCF_024713525.1 of Acromyrmex echinatior. Classification (NCBI taxonomy): domain Eukaryota; kingdom Metazoa; phylum Arthropoda; class Insecta; order Hymenoptera; family Formicidae; genus Acromyrmex; species Acromyrmex echinatior. Next base: position 1,447,508 of record NC_141869.1, read on the forward strand.
GATATAATATATAATTGGGCACAGGAGAATGGCTTCACTGGCTCTGTGTGCACATTCTTCGAATTGACACAAGGGGAGGACACAAGTGAACAAGGTAAATTGTATAATTTGTTTTTGCTCTATTTATCAGTATTAGAAATAATCGATATTAATAATCATATTGCTTATTTTAGAATTTCACGGTCTAGATACAGAAGTGTTAATCAGGTCACTGAAGACATTGGAAGCTGCAAGAAAGGCAGAGATTATCTCATTCGATGATAATCAAGGTGTTAAATTTTTCTAACGCTTGGAAAATTTTTGTCATTCGTCGAGTTATAGATATGTGTATAAATGGTATTTATAATTAATAAGTGATGTAAAAAACTATAACATTTCTCATAAATGCAAACATTTATTTAACACAATAATACACTTTTCTTTTTCTTTTCTTACAAAAAAAAGGCAAACCAAAATCGCTCGGATGCTAAATTAACATGAAGTACAAATGTGAGAAAGCTTGATGATATTGAATATGAAATTAATGTAGCCAGTTATATAGCTTTTAAGGCAATTATATACGGCACATAGATTTACTCGAAATTAGAAAGCACAAAAATTGTGATGAAAACTTCCTGTGCCAAAGTCAAGGTGTTAAAATCAGAACGAACAAATTATATAAACTTAAAATGTATCTACACTTCCCTTGTATAAATTAATACTTTTGCATTAAGTCAAACTTAAAAAGAGAAGGATCGTTCTATAAGCGTCTTAATTTAATTAAAAGTACTAATGGTGAATTCGATCACTTTATGTATTACACTTGATTAGTGCACATTAAAGGCTGCTTTATATAAAGCATCTAAATACAGTGGCATTAAATAATCAACTTTAACAATGAAATAATACATAAGTATATAAATAACGTGACATTATTAAGTATAATATTATTGGTGACATTCCACTGTTTTATAATATTCACATATGCTTTTATATTTAACTTAGCTAATTTCATGTACAGTAACCTTTAATGGGCACTAATCTAGTATAATGCAAATGAATGAATTCTACAAGTTCCTACTAAAAGGCACTGTAATCACATTATTCTTATGAATTACTTCGCTTCGGAATTACAGTCTTTGGAAACAAAAAACTAGAACATTTCATTTTGTTTCAAAGTTAATATATTGCGATGTATCTCTTATTCTCGAGTTTCAATGCAAAAAGAAAAGTACAAAAGCTAAACTGGAATTAAAAACTAATATATTTTATAAACATATATACAGCATACTTGCTTGACATTTTTTAATGAATGACAACGCGAAGTAATTAAAGATAAAACGACCATGGACATACTATTTTGTGGAATTTTCTTGAAAATTCGTCGCTTTATTTTTATTAAAGATTAGTTCGCGACTTTTTCAATCAAGCTTTTAGAAAGCAAATTTGATGTTTCATGGCGCATCGATTTCACTAGCGAAACCGAGAGAGAAAAACAGGAAGTGATGAGATACGATCGTAAATATGTTTCACTATAAATATGAACATGATCTAAATTGTTATTTACAAAACGATACAACTTCGCTGCGTTTAATTCTCTTTCCCTCTCAGCTCTAGAGGCGTCGTTATTTTCCTCTTGAATAGCAAAATATGTGGTTCTGAAATAATTCATTCGATTAGAAATATTCAAAAGACACACAACGTGCAAAGAAATCCAACTAACATAAATATTATATTAATATTATAATTTCGTACTCAATAATATCATTGTTATGTATAACATGTGTTTATATTATATTGTTATATTATTGTTGAATTGAAAATTATAATATTGATGTAATACATTACTGTTTGTGTTCTGTGGGAAATGTTAAGATCAAACTGAGTATATACCGGGATCATGAATCATATAGTGCACCCATCCTTGACTTTGTTGAATCCCAATAGCTCTCCATTCTTGCTCGGACAGCAAATGAGTTCTTGGCACCAGCTTCACCATTTCTTTGGGTAAAACCACATGCCTATACAAAATTTAAAAAATAAAAAATAGAAAATAGAAATGACAAATACATGAAAAAAGCAAAAAATAAGAAATATGTATACAATAAGCTTTATTTGTAACTTTTCAAATTTTAATATATATACACCCTTTGACAAAAAAATGTATTAAATGCATAAATTGTTTTCTCGATAATAGTAATAGATACTTCGACGTGTTGAATTTTTTTTTATCACGAAATGCATATTAATTAAGAAGTGAAAAGATTTTTAAATTTTTATAGACATTTATAAATTTATATATAATAATAATTAATCCTCCATTTATAATGTTTTTTTTTACTGTTTTAAGCTTTCAAAAAATGTGTAAAAATAAGGATTATTTTTCAACATATTTATTACATTATCAAATGGTTTTTAACAATATATTAGGAAGAAAAATCTGAAAAATTTTTCTTTATTTCACAGAAATTTGAAAATGAAAAAAAATTTCTCATAAAAACCAACTCAAATTAATAGAGGGTTAATAATATTTAAAACCATTAAAAATTATGAAATTACTTTTTAATTATAAAATTAGATGAAATTTCCATTCAATTTTATATATCATTCGTAAAAATCAAATATAAATAACAATTCTCGCAAAATATAATTTATATTTTGCGATTTTATATAATATTATAATCAAACAATATTTGTCATCGAATTTTTATTTGATCCTTGCAATGTAGCTTGAACAGAAAAAAAATTTTGAAAGATGATTTTTAATGCGAGCACGCATAAAAAAATCATCTCGATTTTTCTATTATTACGTCTTTTTTTTTACGTACGTCATGTCTCTCGACATTTGTTTTTCTCCTTCCGAGAAATTATTCGCGTTAAAATCATCGCGAGTCATATCTCGTAGAGAAAAATGCGAATGCTACAAAGATTCGTACAAATCCAAGCTGAATAAGCTTCCCAATCCGCAATGAAACATCGACAAATCGGTCTTGAACGAGCAGTCCAGCCTTCCGAATCGACCATTTTAAACGCTTCGATTCCGAAGCCGGCAAGACGAATGGAAGAAAAAAAGAATCGAGTGACAAGAGAAAAAAACGCCGAGTTGAGCGTAGAAATTTCGCGCAGACATTCCACGTTCCACGCAGAATCGCGTAGAAATTGTATGAAAAGAAGACGCCATTACGTCGCACGATCAGGGGGCCTCATGTTTTTGGGCAAAAAGGGCCCCATGTGAAGGACTCGCAAAATGATTGCTTACCTGTACTCGAATTTATCATCGTAGTACTTGTCGGAATAATAAATGTTGTGCGGCATCGCGTCTTCAGATTCCGCGATGGCGGTAACAGCTCCGATTCAGAAACAATGGATTCGGTCGAATGACACGGTAAGCTCTCCGAGAAGCCTCCCTCGATCGCGTGCGTGCGTACGTACGCTGTCTAATTTGAAAGTTCCAACGGATGTGCCAACACTGCCAACCGAGCGAGTCGAGCGAGCGGAATGGCCGTGACGAGTCAAGAGAGGATTTCGTCCACGAGCTTCTACTTCGTTTTATATTTTTATATTTCGCCTCGTCGCGAGAAACACTGACAAGTCGACAGAAATGAATCCGAGAGAAATATAAAAGAAATCCAAAACGAGAATAAATCCAACCGGCGTTCTTCCTTCTTTAGTCTTTTATTCACCGCCGTTGACTCGCGTAGTCTGGAATCAGCTGCGCCGGTAGATGACGCGCGTCTGAAACGTTCGTGACGTTCTTCCGGTTCTTCCTCGGCGGGAGGGGAGGAAAGTGAGGTTAGGCACCACAGCGATTTATTTCAATTTATTTATTTATCTTTTTCCCTTCCCTTCGTGATGGAGAAATACTCGCGAGACCGCAGTGGATATAAATCAAGGAAAGAGCGTGACGACTACAGAGGTGAAGATCGAGCGTCGCGAAGAATCCGCGATCGCACGGAGCACCGATCCGGAGAATCGAAATCCAAACACGATCACTCCAGAAGGAGATCCAGCGAGAAGCATAAAAAATCGAGGGACGATGAGTCTCGCTCGCGTCGCGAATCGCGGAAGTCCTCCAAGCGTAAGAATCGAAAGAGGTGAGTCTTTTCAAATTTTAAAGACCGTAGATGCTTTCTATTTGCTGACACAAACAGCCGTTCTATCCTTTTTAGCAGTCAATGAATAACAAAAAAAGAATAACACTTGTGTCTCTTAAACGGAAAGCAGCCAAAATGCTTTCTAATTGATGCCAAGAAGACAATGTTGTTGTCTTTAGGTCTGTTTGCGTTGCTTACACTTTTTGCACTTAGCATCTTTGTTTTCTCTCTTTTCAACGCTCAAATGTATATCTATCTCATTTTAAGTTCAAAAATTTTTGGAGATTTCAAACAATGCGAACAGACCTTTTGTTATTCATGAAAGATGGAAGGATGTTTGTATCATTAAAGGGAAAATATGATTCAGAAAACACAGGCTGTGTTTCGAAATTTATAATTTACGTATACTATAGATTTTCAGTACTGATAATAAATTTTGGAACACAGTCACAACATTGGTGCAAGTAATTGTTGCCTGTAATTGAAGTAGACCTTTAGATCCATGCTAAATTTAGAAGAATCAATAGCAGCAAATATTTCACTCAACTGAACATACATCTTTTGAAATTATATATATGAAAATTCTATTTGATATATATTTTTAATTTAGGGAATCATCTTCACCGTCAACATCTTCAGATTCGAGCAATTCCAGCGATGGCTCATCTACAGATTCATCCTCAGACTCCACAAAGTTGCTGGAGAAACTTCAGAAGCAACGGCAGAAGCAAGTAGAGGACCGTAAGCGACAGAAGGAATTGATGAAGGCAACGGAGACGCCAGAAGAGAAACGTCTGCGTCGCCTGAAGAAGAAGGAAGCCAAGGAACGTAGACGTAAGGAAAGAATGGGTTGGGACAACGATTACTTACATTATACAAATACAGATAATCCATTTGGTGATGGCAATATCCTGTCTACTTTTGTATGGTCGAAAAAGTTGGGGAAGGAGGGCCTACTTGGTGTAGGCAGAGAAGAATTGGAGATTCGTAACAGACATAAACAGGAGGAGAATAAGAGAGAGCTAGAGAAGGTGAAGAAGAGGAGGCAAGAGAGAGAACTAGAACGACAGCAGAGAGAAGAAGAGATGACGATGTTGCAGAGAGGCAAGGAGGCCGCGCAATTAGAACAATGGGCTCGGCAGGAAGATCAGTTCCATCTTGAGCAAGCTAGATTGAGATCTCGCATTAGGATTCAGGATGGCCGTGCGAAACCCATCGATCTTCTCGCAAAATACATAAGTGCGGAGGAAGAGGTTGATGCAGTGGAGATGCATGAGCCATATACATACTTAAGAGGTTTGCATGTGAAAGACTTGGAGGATCTTATAGAGGACATAAAGGTGTATAAAGAACTGGAAAGAGGAAAAAATTTAGATTATTGGAATGATATAACGGTGATCGTGGAAGACGAGTTGCACAAACTCAGGAAATTGGAACGAACAGAATACGAAGTTGGTAAGAAAAATAATTCTTTTTTTTTCAACACGGATAAGTGAAGGAAGCTATATTTGATAAGGTGATTTTTGATGCTTAAATTTTTGTATAAATTTTACAATTTAAACTCAAATTGTAAAATTTATACAAAAGTATTATTAAGTATCAAGACTCACTTTAACATAATATTAATCTTTACTCATTTGTACTGAATATTTCTCAATTGATTTTTACTTAATATTTTTTTTCTTGCCTGTTATGATTTTTGCTTACATCATACTGCATCTTTTTTTTAGCTGTTGGTAGAAGAGAAGGCATTCATGAGTCGGTCGCTAAAGATGTCACAGCTATTTTTAAAGGTAAAACTGCAACGCAATTGGAAGCTTTACAATTGCAGATTCAAGCGAAAATTACAGGGAAGCCAGAAGGTGTTGATATTGGATATTGGGAAAGCCTTTTGTCTCAATTAAAAGGTAAAATATGATATAATTTAAAAACGTGTTTGAAAATTACAAATAATAATAATAATAATAATAAATAAGGAGCATACAGCCACATACACAAGATATTTTTTGCCAAAGTCATATATTTAACATTAAAAATGTAAACGTTTCGGTATTCTTTTATTGTACTGATGATGGCCAAGACTTGACCGAAACATTTATATTCTTAATTTTAAATATATGACTTTGGCAAAAAATATCTTGCGTATGTGGCTGTATGCTTCTTCTTATTTACGTTTTATATTATTGAGCCATCTCTAATAACTATTGTTAAATTTTACAAATAATAATACATGTGATTCATACTAAGTATTAAATATGTAGCTCACATGGCGAGAGCGCGGCTTAGAGACCGACATCAGGAGAACTTGCGTAAAAAATTGGAGGTTCTTATTGCCGAGCAAGGTGTAGCCAGAACGGAGAATGAGTCCGAAGGCTCGCAAGCACAGGAGAATGAATCTATTGTAAGGCAAGATGAACCTTCTTCCAGTACAGCTGTTGAAAAAGATGAAAATAGTCATTCTGAGTAAGTATTCTCTCCCTTATGCCGATTCAGGAAGTCTTTATCTTTTCTTTGCAGGAATAAGATATATATAATCATGTCCTGTTTCAGTGATGATCAAGAAGAGACAAGTGCCGCTGACGATCTGTTGTCTGAATCCTTCCGCGAGTACGAAACTGGTGGCTACTCGCCAACTTATATACCTTACTCGCAGCTCGAGCCGGGCACACTCGTCACGCAGGAAGACGAGGATAATCAGCGATTAGAGTATGCAAGGCAGCAAGTCCTCAACACTGGCAGAAAAATTCAGAACGTACTGACGATCGAGGAACAGGCTATGCACCGGGAGGCGCGCAAGGGTATGGGCTCGGACGAGGCGCAGTTCAGTGTCGAATCGTCGTTGGAAGCGCAGATCTATTTGTGGTCCGACAAGTATCGACCGCGTAAACCGCGCTACTTCAACCGCGTGCACACAGGTTTCGAATGGAACAAGTACAATCAGACACATTACGACATGGACAATCCGCCGCCAAAGATCGTACAAGGATATAAATTCAACATTTTTTATCCGGACCTCATCGATAAAAATACCACGCCGGAGTACTTTCTTGTAAGATATTTGAATCTTTTTCGGACACAACTATTGTGAGGTCTGTTTTTTTTTCGAATAAAGTTTTAAATTATAGTATATATTGATACAGTAAGTTGAAATGAAACAAATTATATTGGTTTACTTATTGCACCACAATGTATACTAGTTCAGAATTTTCTTCAAAAAGGAATAGACTTGTAGTATTTAGCCTACAACATTTAATGATGCATTTCTTCCTGTTTAGAATGCTTGCATTTTAACAAATTTTTATGGGCTTTCTACAATAAGCCATTAGGCATAAATCAGAAGTTAGAAGCTGGAAATTGTTCAATCATAGTTAATTTCCAGCTTTTAACTTTTGATTTGTGATTAATGGCTTAGAATGGACAATTGGAAATTCTGCGTTTTGTGTAATCCAATTTTAGTAATTTATTAAAAGGCAAGCAGTTCATAACAGGAAAAAATGTATCGTGTGCCCACAGACTTTAGATTAGCATTGATGATTTATAAATTTTTTAAGTAAATTATTTAATTTTGATTTTAATTTTCAGACACCCTGCACTGACAATAAAGATTTCGCCATCCTGCGATTTCACGCGGGCCCGCCTTACGAGGACATTGCATTCAAAATTGTCAATCGAGAATGGGAATACTCATATAAGCGTGGATTTAGATGTCAGTTCCATAACAACATCTTCCAACTATGGTTTCACTTTAAAAGATATAGATACCGTCGTTAACATATGTATATATCATCATATAACAATTTTATAGACTTGTACAGACTTGTGTATATATATATATATATATTATATATATATATATATATATATATCTATATTACATCGTTCTATTTGTACCATATTGCGCGAATAATTTTTTAAATATCATATTTATATAAAAAAGCGAATAAAAAGAGATCTATGATACGCAGTGACTGTATTACGATAAAATGTGCGGTTTTCGCAATTCATAATCACGCATGCTTTTATCGCTTGCTCGTTCGCTTTCGAACGACTTCCGTGTAATGACGAAAACACGCAGCACACACCGGGCACGGTATAGTCAGTGTTTTAAACGGCGGTCGTTGGATCGATTTTTCCTCTGCCACCTGTATATTGTCACACAGTCGACCGCACACTCATACATATAGAAAGGTAAAAGCTATACGGAGTTAATGGCAAGGTGAAGCCGAGCTCGCAGTACGCCGCGCAATTCGGTAGCAAAGGGCTGCCGCGTCGTCGGGAACTTCGCTTCCGCCTGTGCTCACGCACAATTAAAAATAGATGTAAAATAAATGGATTGCATATCGACGATCACGGCTGTTATTTGCGCATTCGTGTTATTTGCATGTGCGATTTCTAAAACAAAGGAAATTTCCGCATTTTAATTTATTACGAGTACAGTTGGTGTAACGCAATTACCTTCGGCGTTGTCATTCATTTAATATTCTAATTAATCGGGTTTCTCTAACATTCGTCCGAATTATAGCACAGGCATTGAGACATACCACCTGTTCATCGGACGGGGAAAAACACTACACGTTGTGTGACGTCAATCGCATAACTTAAGTATACGTTCGAAGAAAAGCGATGACCGTTTGTATAGAAAGTATAAAGTGAAATTTAGTAGGCATCGAGAAACGTTCCCTTTCTAGCACGAAAGTTCTTCGAGATGTCACTGATAAGACAGATTACAGAATGATCGAAGTTTCACTTCTAAACGATGAAATTTAAGTAACGAACTTTAACCCTTTAATTGTTTTCGTGTCTTATATCGATATATAAAAACGTTGAGGGTTGAACTCGTGGAAGATTTATTGTCGGCAGAAAATACGATTATGCTCGCTCCGCGACGCGAGCAATTCACGAAGGACTTTTATACCCGTGATTTGTGTAGATCACTAATATCGATAAAATCGTCATGAAGTGGAAGAGAGAGCCTTGTGAATTTTTATCGCAGAAAACATTTCTCATAATAAAGGATGACTTGGATATTTCAAAAGGTAATGACCATCGTATTTCGTTGCCAGCGACATTTTTTTCTAATTCTTTCTTCAAATGGAACAATGATTGCATCGATCCAGAAGCAAATCATCCCAGAAGAGATGATTTCTTTTGTGACTGATTCTTTTAAAAATATATGGTAGTGATGTATTAACTCATTGAAAACTAATGTCTTATGTTTTAAATAAAATCTTATCATGTGAATTAAATAATAATAATAATAATAAATAGTCTTCTAGTAATTTTCAATAATTTTTTCAATATTCTTAGCAATTAGATATCAATTTAGTCAGTCGTAATTAATTAACAACAATTAAAAGTAACACAATTATGTTACAATTTCATACTAAACATGGCAAATATAATATAATATAAAGGATGTTACATAAAAGTTACATTGTTGTGTTCGAAATTATAACATTGATGTTACTTCTAATTGGTGTTGACTGAGAATTAACTATCTGTCTCTGACAATCACAGTATTAATCTGAGATATTTAAAAAAACAAAAAATGCGTATTAAAATCTCTACTATAGTTTTCAATAAGATAAAACCGATCTACATTTCTGTGTCGATGCTTCCTATCAACAACAGATCATCTTCGTCTAAATAGATCCGACTAAGACGACAAATGGCAAGAAGGCAGCGGCGAAAAATGCAGCGCGTATCGGCACCTGGCCGCCAAAAATGAAGCGCGTAAAGGTTTTCTGCGAGAAGGAGCCGGAGAGGCCAAAAACGGCGAATCTTACAAGGCCAAGTGTACTGGACCCCGCGCTTGTGAATAAGCTTGACATGTCGTTGCTCAGTAAGGAATTGCTCTGCGACTCGATGACGCGTTTTCATCAGAATGGCAAACCAGTCAGTGGGGGTACGACATCATCATCATCATCGTCGTCGCTATCATTGCTGTTACCGTCGCCGCCGTCGGTATCACGACGACGCCAAAGCGCCGTCGTCAATATCGCGACGACTACCACCTGGTCGTCTCATGACGCTCCAGTGCGTCGTCAGCGACGGAGCTTCGAACAGATTTACGAGCCGCGGGTCGCAGCGGGTCTAATGGAGGAAATTGACAGATCTCGATCGCTTGCAGTTATCGCGACGCAGGAATCTGTGTCCAAACGAAACTCCGACATCAGAAGGCTCGACGATAATAATAACAAGTCAGTGATGATTAGATCGTAAATTAATTGAGCTAATAATATCTTATAAATTATTAAAAAATATCAAAAATATCATTTATATTTACAAGAGAAGGGCCAAGTAGTACACGCGAATTTTGTCTAACTTTAAATATATTTAAATATTTATCCCTCACTAATCCATTATAGGCAAGTGACTCAATATTAAGTATTTACGATAAATTTGCGTCGATATTATTCGTATAATTACAGGCGTTAAAATATTCGTTAAAATCATTTAATTATAAAATAATTTCTATTGTACATATATCTAATTATTATATAATATAAAAAAAAGACGAAAAACTATCGATTCAAATTTCTTGTAAATATTTAAATTTTGCGTTATATTACTTTCTTATGAATTAAGACACTAAGACATATTTAAAGTTAAGCAAGTATGTATAGATACTACTTGTAGCCTTCCATTGTTAGTTATCAGAAGATTATTAAAATTTGAAAGTCTTGCACATTTTATCTTTGAAAAATATAATTACACCTCATCATGATTACTTATTCTGTTCGCTTTTAAACAATCATGTTTTAAATTCTATTCATGCGATTAGAAACAGTCCTCCTAAAGTGCTATCAATGGTGAAGAAGAAGAACTCGCGGGCCGGTCTATCAAATGATCTGGAAATATTCACTTCCACCTCAAAGACAACAAAAAGTGCGCCAGAGCCTTGCAAGACTTGCGGGCGTCCAGATCAGCCGGAGAGATTTCACAGTCATCCTAAGGGCAGTCAGTCCAAAATCAAGGATATTCCATCGCCGATGATAAAATCGAAGCCTACGGTGTTGTCGGTACCAAAATCCATTCAGAAGCCGGTGGCGTTGAATTTTCGTAGCGACCGAAACAGGAATAAACTGGATGAGACCGAGAACCCGGTCATTCCTCAGGATCATTCTTCTCAGGTCTCGGATCAGCAAAGCAGATCGTTGTCCGCGCTGATGAAACGAGGTCCCAGGAGTGTCACGTGCTACGTATGTGGTCGAGAATTCGGCACTGCCAGCTTTCCTATACACGAGCCTAAGTGCATGGAGGTAAAGGATGACTTCGACATTATCGCAATATCCTAAAACACAATAATATAATTACTATTAATATAGTACGTGATCCCCCAGTAAATATCCTTAATGCTACAATATTCGATTCAACAACGTGATTGTTACATACAACATGTTATATAATATTTATATTATTGAGGAAATTACATATTGATATCTTATTGTTAGTTGGTGTATGTGTTTACTAGGCTCTACCTTTTACTTCGAATCACTTTTCGTCGTGATAAAAGCCTTAAAATAGATAAAGCCTAAAATTAGGGCAGCACACGACTGACATTTTGAAGAGGCCGTAGAGTCGCCGATAAATTTCTCTTCCCATTTCATCGCGGAAGTAACAGAAGGTTCATAACATAATAGCTCTGCAATGATAGCGCGCATGTAATAAGTCAAGGCCCTTTCGCAAGATCGATGATGGTATAACGTTGCGTTGCTTGTACTATTAAACTCGGTATCAGATGCATTCGTTTGCGTGTAACCGATGTGTCATAGTTGAACAGAACTATAACGCAACAATCGGTTGCGGTAATTTGTACGCTCTTAGACGGGGTGTCTTCGACCGACCGACCGCATTTTCCCGTAACGATGGATTATTTAATGAATACTCTATATCCTACATTTGCGCACACAAGTTTAGCGAACGTGATGTTATGCGATTCTTATCTCGCTTTCACATCGCGATCTTTGCGATCGATACGTAAAATTCACATTTATGCACGCAATCACTCTTAGTTATATGAATGGTATATACATACTTTGAACCAAGGGACATTGGAACAAACGTTATACACCGCAGCAGTGCTAATGTGCTGCAATATAAAATCGATATAATAGTTGCATGTTGCACGAAAAAAATGATTACTGAAATATCTACAAATTGATCTAGATATAGATCTAAAAAAATATTTTTATTGGACAATCAAAAGAATTATGCAAAAAAATTCAAACATAATGAAATAATGCATAAAAATTGTATATTCCAGCAATCAGCTTGCGAGTGTTCTGTATAATTATTTTGGTTATTAGTTTGTTTATATACGTACTTGATGTAATATAAGATTCATTAAACATTAGTAACTATTAGCTTTGGCTCGTAGTTCTTTCTTTATTTTAATTTTGAGTAATATAATTATTTCAAATGTGTAGCTAAATTTATAGATATTTCAGCAAAATCGTTTTTTGCATGTATATATTATAGAAAGTTGCATATAAATTGTCGGAAGAGTCTTATTAAAAAAAGAATTTCATTTCTTCAAAATTTTTTAAATAATAATAAAATTGACTGATCTGTTTATTCGTTAAAAAAATTATCATTGTTTTTTTACTTTAGTTCCATAAATTATTATATACTAGTATATCATACGTATATATTTATTTAATAATTTTCTACTGTATTTATTCAAGCGAACATCTTTATTACAGAAATGGGAGCGCGAGAATAATTTGCTGGCTCCATCTCAGAGACGGCCCAGACCACAAAAACCTGCGGTTGGTATCGAGCACAATGATTGGAACGCAGCTGCATGGGAGCAGAGTCAGGTAGATCCTTCGTTATATTTTAATTAACGATGCAACGTTAACGAAATATACGACGGAGTAGTTATTCTTACGAGATGCGTCGTTTCCGTCTGAGAGGATATTGTTCGCGCTTCGTTAATTTTATCGGACGATGATGCAGTTCTTATTCATCGATGATGTAAGAATCAATTATAGGATGCACATACATAGCTCTAGGAGCGCCCGGAAAATTAGAAGCAAAGGAATTTGCTTGTATAAAATTGAACACTTTTTTAAAATTGAGCCTTAGAAATTAAAGAAAATTAATAAATTTCAATTTATATCTTGAAAGATTCATCATGGCTTTATTATTAGAATCGAATTACCAGACATAATAATTTAATAATATGTGTCGCGTGCATTATGAAGATTTCGTGCTGTTCACGAGTGCGTGATTCTAACATCGAATATTAAAGATTGCTCTTTAACATCTCATATGCATACGACTCGCACGAGCGCATATCAAATAAGAATTAGGTGTCGTGTAGGAAAGGTCTTTGACTATTATCATTTACGTAAAAAATTAGAAAAAATTGTTCGTCATATACCGAATGATAAATTAGTGATTTTAATGCTTTGTAATTACCAGTGATTTCAACTGCCAACATTTGCAAACGTCGATTCGAAGATAAAAAAAAATGTTTTCTTTAATGAATAATTTTTTCAGATCATTTCGAATTTTATTAATTATTTCATGTCTTGATCAATGCATTAATTTCTTATTAATCTTCTTTATAGAACACATGATGACACTTTCGTGTACAATTAAATGCCAGTAGAGATATACATACTTTTTTTCTGTATAATTCAATAAAATATGCAAGAATTTGCATTTTTGTAGGAGCAATTAATTCCGTGTGCGAAGTGTGGGAGGACGTTTTTGCCTGAACGATTGCCAGTTCATGAGAGAAGTTGCAAAGCCACGCCTAAGGTATTAAATGTATTCAGCGATTTTTCCATTCTACTTCCCGAAAATATCATCTATTCTTCTAGAATAACGAACGACTGGCCACTCCAGTGAATGGGCGTAATGCACCGCCTACCGTTCCCTGTAGTATTTGTGGACGAAGATTCGGTACTAGAAGCATAAAGATTCATGAGCCTCAATGCAATAGACGATGGCAAGCCCAGAATGATGTCAGCCAACAGGAAGATCCAGCCCTTTACAGGCAAAAATCAGTCAACAGTGGACAGGGAAGTTCACAGTCAATGTATCCGGTAAGCTAAAAAATGGAAAACGTACACGCTTTTATCTTTGAATCAACTCGTATCGCTATACATCTTTCGTGCGAATAAATGTTTTCCCTTTGCATTGAGCTTTTTTAATATTCTCTGACATTTAGAATAAATTATTTCTAAATTTCTATATAAACGTTTTTTTGTTTTGAAATAAAAACTGTCTTGAATTGTGTCAAGTATGAGATAAAATAGTTTATTATAATTAATATAAACTATTTTAGAATAAAAAAAAACAATTAAATGGAATGTTCAGCAATAAGAAAAATAAGGAGACACGTTTAAACTGCTTGATTTTAGAATTTGTCGCAAAAGAAAACGGTTACATGTTATATCTGTGGTCGAGATTTCGGATCGTCTAGTATCGCTATTCATGAGCCCCAGTGCTTAAAGAAGTGGCATGCCGAGAATGATAAGCTATCGCCGGCTCGAAGAAGAAAGGAGCCGCAAAAACCTGAAATTATATACATACGTAAGTCAATGTTCTCATTTACATAATACTTGCACTATAATGCCTAGCTCTGTATTCGCTTTAAGCATTCGTAATTTCTATCACTCTATCTTTCTTTCGCGTGTATAAATGAGCGATAAAAATAGTGCTTACAATGCGTGAGCGCCCAAAGCAAACGCAAGAAATGTTACATAGAAATATAATGACAAAAAGATTATTGAAAGGTATTTACAATAACTTAAAAAAAAGTTTAATATCTTGAAGTTATGTTAAAGTTATGATTGCAATTTCTATTTTTTAACACTTCGTCAGCAAATTTGAACTTTAAAGGACTTTAAAGTTCATATTTTGATTGTGAATCATGATAGATAAATTTAAATTTGTGAAAGATGAGTAAAATGCAATCCAAGTTTTATAATAAAAATTAATTGTTAAAACTTTCACAAGTATGCAAGATTTTTTTTTAGATTTTTATACAGTCTGAAATAAAAATCTATATTGATAAATATATTGATAAATTTTATTCCCTTTCTCCGTACTTTCTCTTTGTCTGACACAAAGGTATAATCTCATAAAATAATGCATAACGATCAGAATAGATTTTTTCGAAGCTCGTGGTTATCCTTTCGCGCATATTTGTCACTCACCTTGAAGTTCATTCTGAATTCGTTGTCACGGTCAAGAGTACTATGAAGTGAATTAATCAGGTTAAAACGATTACATGTGTATATATGAAACATGAAGTAATGTTCGTCATGTTCCCGCTATGGAATGAAAGTGGGTGTAGTCCTGATTAATTATACATGCGTCGCAAATGTATTCTTGATCGGGAGTTTCGCTTACGAATCGATAATCGCTTGACAAAAATTTTTTGTCACCCACATCTCTTGATTTTCCTGTAGGAATAAAAAAATATTATTTAAAAGTAAAAATTTAAATCTAAACGATGCCACATACTCGTATATATTATCAGCAATTTGCATTTATAAAATTTTATAACTAAAATGTCCATTTTTATTTATGTAGATTAATTTTCATTTAGGTTTAATTTTTATCTTTTTCTAATTCTTAAAACTAAACAAGAGTAAAAAGTAAATTAAATCGAGATTAAAGTTAATCTACATTGATAAAAATGAATATAAGACACCAGTTAGAAATAACATCCCAGTAAATACTAACTATAATAACATTAATATAACTATTAATTCTAATTCCCACTCGACAAAGCAATTGTTATATTACAGTTATATTGTTGAGAAGAAAATTACAATTATGTTAATGTTAGACTGCGTTCTAATATTCGCTGCCAGTACTAAAAATCTATAGCACACATTATGAGCATTATAGATTTTTCAGCACTGACAGTAAATATCGGAATATAGCCTTGCATGTTGTATTTGCTAAAATAATCAAGTTATAATTTCGCAATCACCAATGTTACATAACTTTATGTAACATTATGTGTTTATTACATTAATATTGTTGAATTCAAAATTATAATATCGATATTGTTATTTTTAGTTTGTATGGGAGGGATTTATTTCGACAATCAAACAGTAGTATGATTATCGATGGAGGCAACAGACAAATCTATTTAGGAATCGAATATCTTCTTAAAGCTTCGCCTACAATTTTCAAGGTACAATACAATCAGCAATGACGACTTCACTGTTCGCAGAGGATCCCAGCACCGGAAATATGATGGTTGACCAGGCAGCAACAGTCGAGGCCAACTGGATGACACATCTGAGCCAATTGGTACCCTGCAAGCATTGCGGAAGAACTTTTAATCCCGATCGTGTGAACATTCATGAGAAAAGCTGCAAAGGGAGTCGTTAAGAATCTACCAGCTCTCTCTCACCTTAATGTTAGAATATATTATATTAATCAAGTATCGCTTATATTTTTTAGAAGTGATCTGTGTTTTTACATGGATATTATAAATAATATCGACTTCTGTAACATAGCGTTCATGTGGAGATTTTTAAGTTTTTTTACTTAAAACTTAAAACTGCTTAAAACTTTACTTTTAAAACTTGCTTTTATTTAGGTTTTCATTAATTATGAATGATATTATTGATAATATAATTCGATTTTTTGTTTCGAGGAAGCACTTAATATTGGATTATAAAAGCGATAATAAAATCAAAAATTATGGCACCTATCGTGCACTTTGCATAAACGCATGAATGTTGTTAGATGTTACGAATCAGTGCATAATTATAACACAATTTAAGTTTAATTAATTATGCAAATTAATTAATAATTTATTGTATATACGTGTTGTCATTATTTCGGTTCGCGGATCATCTCGTCAATATTGATCCTAGATGTGTTCTTTGTAGTTGCGTTGTGTTCTACATTTTATACCTAAAACGAAATATAATTAGACAATCTAGAGAGAAAAAGCAAAGATGAAAAGTACAAAGAATTCAGCTACAAGGAATAAACATTTGAACAAAAAACTCAACGTCTTGAACGATAATTCATAATAATGTCTTTGTAATTGATTCGAATGAGTTTTATAAAATAAAGTCCATTTAAAGGAGGAACTTACAAAATGTCTTATTATAACTATCTGATGTCTTATTATATCTATCTTGCTTTTTTCAGTCCATTCAGTCTCATGTGCTAAAAAGTGTTGCAAATTGAAACTACGTTTACATGGCAGCCTTAATTGGGTTTAAAATCTATTCTACAATTGCGTAAGCGTAGTTGTAAATAGTTGTAATTGTGGTAAATATTTGTATAAACGTTTTCCGCTGCTGATGAAAGAACATTTTGGCAAGTCTATGCAAACGTCATTTGAATCGCGTTCCAAAATTCCATTTTAATTTCGTGCAGGCAAACTAAGGTAGGGAAAAATCTGAAAGTATAGAGCCAGTTTCACCAATGCCAACCAGTTAAGCTTATCCGATTAATTTCATCATCAAAATAGCCAACAGCAAGACTTAAAATATCTATCTTTCTCTTATTCTTGTTAATAATAGTAAAAAAAAAGTGTTGTGTGGAGATAATAAATAAAACATTGAAATATAAATATATTTAACTATTTTTTACAAATATATACTTTCGAAATTAGAGATAATGAGTTTTCAGTTTAGCAGTTGGCAATACTCAAAGTTAATCGGCGGATAAAGTAACTGACATTGGTGAAACTGGTCCATAATCAGGAGGTCGATTCTATTGTACAATACAATATTGTATATCTTGAAATGAGATGAAAATTACAAAAGTGAGCGAATTTACTAGAATACTAATATTGTAATTTCATTGGTAACAACATCTAGTAAATTTGAAGATACAAAATCGACTCTCAGATACAATTTCATACAACATGGGCTGTATTCCAAAATTCACAGCGTTAAAAATATATAGTACACATGACATAAACTGTAGATTTTCTGCGCTGGCAGTGAATTTTGGAACACAACCAAAGCTTCGCTGAAAAAAGGTGCATTCACATGCAAGTGTAAAGTAGCGGAATCGGCAATCAACCAACGAAGTGATTTTTACAGAGTGGCGTAAAAAATATTTTTTTATAAATATTACTATCCATATCGCCCAGCTGATTGGTTGTTGCTTCCGCTGTTTGACTTTTGACACTTGCATATGAATGCACCTGAAGATTTCCCACTCCATCAATTTGTGCGAAAATGCATAGCGAGCGAAGCTTTGCAAAATTCGACAATAGCTGCGTTGAGCAGAGAAAGCAGCTTTGCAACTCTTGTAAAATTCTTTCTTTAATTTTTTTACAACATAAACGATTGATTCTTGCTTTTGAAAACACTCATGTTGAGTGCCAAAAAGTACAAGCAATGCAAACAGACCTTTTATAAATACAATATCAACCTATTAGCGTTTTCGGCCCGATCGAGTTTGCATTAACCTGGATTGAAATAATGATGTTTCGTACTCTCCTATTGGTAGAGCGTATAACGTCAACCAATAGCGAGGCATTTTCTAATCCAAGTTGGTGCAAACCTGGTCGGGCCGAAAACGCTACATGAATACCGGCCAGAATCTAAAGTGACGTGCGCGCGCAACTTCACGCGTATTGGACGCGCGTTACTGCCGGTGCGCAGAAGCGCGCGCCGCCGCAACGTGGCGCTCCCTTCACGTAAGAGGCGACATTCGGACAGGCGGCAGATAGCTTGTTCTTTCCGAGGGAGTCCGCCATAGTTGGTGCACGTATAATTTGGACCAGGCCTTCGACAATCGGACAACATCCACGATGGTACGTAACCGTGTTGCAACGCTTTTGCAGCGATCTTTGGCCACGCATCACCGCGCTCGAGCTATCGTCAATATTTTTCGCGGAATATCCTTTACGGCCGAGCACGCCGAGGCTTCGTTTCATGGTATCCTCCCCTCCTGCCCCGCGTACAACGCATTCGCGATCGCTCTTTCTGCAACAATGCTATTACTCCGGATTGCGCAACTCTATCCGCGCGATATCCGTTTTGAGTTTCGGATCCGGGATGGCCCGGATCCGGATCATTGACCACGAGATATCATCAAGGGTACACGAACTCGAGAAATTTCACCGTCGCGGCATCCCCACGAGCGGAAATATATCTCGCAATGTGTCATGGTGCACCTCGCGTGGCTGCCGATACGCAACGTGCTCGGGGGGGGAAGGGCCAACGCTTCTCAGCTCATTTTCGAGGTCCTTTGTCGGTTCGATCTCGACGCGACGCTCCCGGGATTGAGAATCTGCGCATAAAAAAATACATCGGCTGTTGAGAATGTCTGGAAAATCGTCGTGGGATGTCTCGAACGGAAGAAATATGTTGCGCTCGCAACGTGGTAGGTCTCGCGTGTTTCTCAACGCGTGAGGCGTGTGTTAAAGTGTTCTTGAAGCAGTTGCTCCTTCGGGACTCTTCTCGGGAATAATGAATTTGGCAATACAGATTGAAACAAAGGATGTAGAAGAATGCTATTGAATGTTATGATGAGATCCCTTTATCCTGGATCTACAATAGATTTTTAAGCCTTAAGCCACAAGGAATAGATGGATCACAATCAATTATTCTTCTTACATTTGACTGTACTCAATTTCTTATGGCTTAAAACACCTATTGTAGAACTTATGATTCCATATAATATAGTAATACAAGTATATTAAAAAATTGTACACTACATAAATACAATTGTATTTATATTAGGACAGTGGGATGAATTTCTTTTCAGTATTAATTTGAGACAGTTCTGGGCGTTAGACATTCTGGGCATTAATTTTAGACATTTTCCTGGATGTACAAGGAGCATGTTTCAATATATTCATTATTAATATCTATTAAAAAAAAAAGTTTCATCCTTACAAAGATCAATGATTAAACATTTTATATATATTGTAGGAAAAATAATTTTTAAAATATATATATATTGTAGGAAAAATAATTTTTAAAATTAAATTGCGAATGACTCATTTTTCCCTGTGTTGCAATATGTTGCAATAGTCATGTTTGAAATTATTTATGTAATGAACTGCTCTATATTTCAGACAAATTATTGATTATATTATACATTTATATATATACACGCAGATAAATTTGAATCAGAGATTAATTTTAATCAGTTTCTAATATATATTATAGTAGAAATAACTTGTGGACTTATACAATTAATGTGTACTTAAATTAAAAATATGCTGTTGCAGGTGAACTTCACGGTAGACGAGATCCGTACCATGATGGACAAGAAGAAAAACATCAGAAACATGTCTGTCATAGCGCACGTCGATCATGGAAAGTCAACTCTGACTGACTCCCTTGTATCTAAGGCCGGTATTATCGCTGGTGCCAAGGCTGGTGAGACCCGATTTACGGATACGCGTAAGGATGAACAGGAGCGTTGTATCACCATTAAATCCACGTAAGTTTCACGTCTCGTGCCTTGCGCCTGAATCTTGCACTATCCATTATTATGTCCACTCAATTAATATTGCTTACTGCTCTCCTTCTAGCGCTATTTCCATGTTCTTCGAACTCGATGAGAAAGATTTAGTCTTTATTAAAAATCCAGATCAACGTGACAAAGATGAGAAGGGCTTTTTAATTAATTTGATTGATTCACCCGGACACGTAGATTTTTCGAGCGAGGTCACAGCTGCCCTTCGAGTCACTGATGGAGCCCTTGTTGTTGTTGATTGTGTATCCGGTATGTGTTTTATGATTTTCTTCTATTCATATATCGGTTTTTTCGCCATTATCGAACAGATTGATCTTCCAGCACACAAGTGTTACTCTATAGTATGCCGGTTGGTTTGTACAAATTAATCGGTGTACATTGACAGTGTTGACAGTGCAATGGAAGAAGAGTAAAAAGCAGTTGTGTCTAAACGCTGTTAGTGGACCTCTATCCTTATGTCCGTTATTAACACGCTACGATACAAATGCTACATTGCCTTTCATGAGATTATTATATTATATTGTTATATTTACCATTTTGCAGTCATACAATTCTTACCAGAAAATAAATAGTATCGATGATTTCTTGAAATGAGGCAAGTGATTATAATTATTTGCTTATTTCTTTTTAGGTGTATGCGTACAAACTGAAACTGTACTTCGCCAAGCAATTGCTGAACGTATTAAGCCCGTTTTATTCATGAATAAAATGGACCGTGCACTGTTGGAACTCCAGCTTGATAGCGAAGATCTCTATCAAACTTTCCAGCGTATTGTTGAAAACGTTAACGTTATTATTGCAACGTATTCCGACGACGACGGCCCTATGGGTGAAGTTAGAGTAAGTGAAATAAGAACTTTTAATATAATAAATAATCGTTATACATACTTTTTCTAAATGTGTATTTGTAAAATAGGTAGATCCCAGCAAAGGTTCCGTAGGTTTCGGTTCTGGCCTTCATGGCTGGGCTTTCACCTTAAAACAATTCTCCGAGATGTATGCCGAGAAATTCAAGATTGATGTAGTGAAATTAATGAACAGATTGTGGGGCGAATCCTTCTTCAATCCTAAGACCAAGAAGTGGAGCAAACAGAAGGAGCCTGATAACAAACGCTCTTTCTGTATGTATGTCTTAGACCCAATTTATAAGGTAAATTTTCACTGTCTTGAATGTTACGTAAAGTAATCAATCTTTACGTTATTATCATGATAAACATTGATAACTAAAATAAAAAAATTATTCTTTAGGTATTTGATAGTATTATGAATTATAAGAAGGAGGAAGCAGACAATCTTCTGAAAAAGCTGGGAATCGTGCTAAAAGCCGAAGATAAGGACAAGGATGGAAAAGCTTTGTTGAAGGTAGACTTCTTTCTAAATTGTAGTATTGTAATACATATATATTTCTTGTGTAATTACGCATAATGATGATTGTTTTTTTCTGACATCTCTTCTGATTTATAAATTATGAAGGAGAAAATGCTATATGCTTACTGAAGGACATTTAATGACCATATTAAGTTTACTTCCTTTGGAATGTTCTTTATCGTGTTGTACAACTTTTCCAGGTTGTTATGAGAACATGGTTGCCTGCAGGAGAGGCTCTTCTTCAGATGATTGCCATTCATTTGCCATCTCCTGTAACTGCTCAAAAATACCGCATGGAGATGCTGTACGAAGGACCGCTCGATGACGAAGCTGCCATTGGAATTAAGGTTTGTAATATATGTTTGAGCCTTTCGGATATTTGGTACAAATACATGATGATATATAATTCACAGACCTGTACTGAAATGTAATGACAGAAAATCGAAATTCTGACTAAAAAAGAATCCTAATAGATTATTAAAAGAGTCTATTTTCAATAATTAAATTAAGTTATCTTTTGTAGAACTGTGATCCTAATGGACCACTGATGATGTACGTCTCAAAAATGGTACCGACATCGGACAAGGGACGTTTCTATGCTTTCGGCCGAGTATTTTCGGGCAAAGTATCTACCGGTATGAAGGCCCGCATCATGGGACCCAACTTCCAACCGGGCAAGAAAGAAGATCTGTATGAGAAAGCTATCCAGCGCACTATTTTAATGATGGGTCGTTACGTCGAAGCTATCGAAGATGTGCCTTCTGGTTAGTATCAAGATTATGCGGTGCTTTTTTGGATTTTCTACTTAGTTTGACGTTTGTGTCGACTTGTATCACCAAATGGAAAGCACCCTTTATTTCTAATTACGCACATGATGTTTGTTCTAACAGACCTGTTCTGACTTACTTATGATAGATAGATAGAACGGCCAGCTGATTTAGCTAAATAAAATTTAAATGAATTAATGTATATCCACATGTGTTATAACTAATTTAATTTGCGCAGGTAATATTTGCGGTCTTGTCGGCGTCGATCAATTCTTGGTTAAGACCGGTACCATCACAACGTTCAAGGACGCACACAACATGAAAGTTATGAAGTTTTCTGTATCGCCTGTTGTGCGTGTCGCAGTCGAGCCGAAAAATCCTGCTGATTTGCCAAAATTGGTCGAAGGTATGTAAGTTTCCCAGCTTAATTTATTATTAGCCTCTCAAAGAATAATTAAATTTTATTGATCTGTGATTTTTGAAATACGATTTTTCTAAAATGAATTATTATATACTATTTATAATCTTTATTTATAATCTTTAATCAGTTTTGTATAAAATTGAGACATTGTGATTTTATATGATGAAAACTATTATGAGCATTGGGTTATGAAGATCCATGATTTAAATTTTTCCATCTGACGATATATCGATAAATTTTATTAAATATTTTTAATATCTTGTTTGCCATGTGTTGTGATTTAATTGTGTTCAATTCTACAGGTCTCAAACGTTTAGCGAAATCCGATCCTATGGTACAGTGCATCATCGAAGAATCCGGTGAACATATTATCGCTGGTGCCGGAGAACTGCATCTCGAAATTTGTCTGAAAGATCTGGAGGAGGATCACGCATGTATCCCGATTAAGAAGTCCGATCCCGTCGTTTCGTACAGAGAAACGATTTCTGAACAGTCGAATCAAATGTGTTTGTCGAAATCTCCGAACAAACACAATCGTCTATTCATGATGGCATGTCCAATGCCAGATGGTCTCGCTGAGGACATTGACAGTGTAAGTTTTTTTTTGTTTTAAGGAACTTTTAATTAACACGATATATTTATTATACACGATTAATAAAATTAAATAAAATTTTAATAAAAATTTTAATAAAATATTAGCGTAATTAAATTGATATTTTGGATCGAAATAAATTTTAATCTTCCGATATTTTGTAGGGCGATGTTAATCCGCGAGATGACTTTAAAGTACGCGCTCGTTATTTGAACGAAAAATACGATTACGACGTGACGGAAGCAAGGAAAATCTGGTGCTTTGGACCTGACGGTAGCGGACCTAATATACTGGTCGATTGCACTAAGGGTGTACAGTACCTCAACGAAATTAAGGACTCTGTGGTAGCTGGATTCCAGTGGGCCACGAAAGAGGTGAAAGATTTTTGCATTGAATTAAGTATATAGATTATTAACGTTCGTTCAATAATTTATTCTTACGTTATTGTAGGGTGTTCTTTCGGAAGAGAATTTGAGAGGTGTACGTTTCAACATACACGATGTAACATTACATGCTGACGCGATCCACAGAGGTGGTGGTCAAATTATCCCTACCACAAGACGTTGCCTTTATGCCTGTCTTCTCACTGCCTCACCCCGTATTATGGAACCCGTTTACTTATGCGAAATTCAGGTAAATTATTGAAATCCATTTAACCCGACGTGAGTAAAGTACTTAAAAGTACCTAAATCTAAAAGTACTTTATAAGACACAACGGATCTCCCACTATATAAAAACTACAAATAAAATATTCAGAATTATAAGAAAATTATGTTTATTAAATTTTTAATCAAATTAGTAACAATTTTAAAACGTTAAAGATATCAATATGTCGGATGTGTGACATACCCAACCTACCTCACGCCAGGTTAATGATGACACACATCGTCGATTTTATACACAAATCATAATAAAAAAAACTGACAGAACAATTAAAATATGAAACTATCTTTTCGTAGTGCCCAGAAGTAGCGGTCGGTGGTATCTACGGTGTGCTGAATCGTAGGAGAGGTCACGTGTTCGAAGAACAACAGGTGGCGGGTACTCCTATGTTCGTAGTTAAAGCATACCTTCCTGTAAACGAATCCTTCGGCTTCACTGCCGATCTGCGCTCCAACACCGGTGGTCAGGCTTTCCCACAATGTGTGTTCGATCACTGGCAGATCCTGCCGGGTGACCCGATGGAACTCGGCTCTCGACCTTACCAAGTTGTGCAGGTACATACATCCATAGTTTTCTCGTATATCTTTTGCGTTTTTCTACTATAATACGGGGTTTACAATAGAAGTAGCATTTTAAGTTGTAGAAATTTGACCAATTATAGTCGATTATTCTCATATTTGACTATGATTAGTTAATTTTCTACGACCTAAGATCCTGTGATCGACTTCTATAGTAGAATCCGCTTAATGCATGTTATCCATGAAACAAAGTATCGCGTTTTACTAAACAGATGATTGCTTTATCGCTAAGCAATTTTTCAATATCACACCACGTGCATAACTGATGGCGGTGACAATTCGAGGCACCGCTATTTTTAATCTCGTGGGAAAAAAAGCGTTTTTAGTTTTGGTGTTCCAGTAGACTATCCTGGTTTACCTGAATAGGGAAACATACAATTTTATTCAATTGCAAATAAAACGTTATGGAATTAACTAATTAATTAATTAATTATAACCAAATCGACATATTGTTTTTTCGCAGGATACACGTAAGAGGAAGGGATTGAAGGAGGGTCTCCCAGACTTGAATGCATACCTTGACAAATTGTAACCTCAAGTCCGCGCACCATATTTAAATACCTATTTAAATATTGTAATTCGATTAATATTGCTGGAGCGGTTGTATACAATTACAACATAAAACATCGGTTTACTATGAATTTTGTTTTGCGCAATCATCCGTGAGAGACACGCAATTATAAATACGAACAAGAATAATAAAATGTAATTATAACGAAGTAAAAAAAAAAGGAATGAGCGGAGCATATCTGCATGTAAAAGTGGGGCGGTATGTTTTGTACATTTATTTAATTAAGAACGGTAAAACAAGATCGACCGGTTGCTTATGTTTTTAGCATATTGGGTGAATAACTATAATTGTTATTACGGCGTTTTCCGCGCCAATCTTTGTTTAAAAGAAACGAAAGATAATTCTGTAATCGTTTACATTGCTTTTTTACTGGAATTTAGTATCTTACTTTACATTGTGAATTTTTCAATCGATTGGATGCAAATGGTTCCCGGAAGCTAATATTAAAGAGGAAGAGGATCATCACAACAATGTACTCATACAAAAATATCAAGAAATTAAAGCTGAAATTACGAAATAGAACAGCGAGCTTTTATTTCCTCTGCCTGATTAATAGGCACCGAACCTAATGATAATTTATTATGCACATCATTTTATTTCTAAGGCTAGTTATATGTAAGTACGTTATATTCCTTTATTCACAATTTTTTATTCTCTAATTGATCTCTTATAAATTGAGAAACGAGTTAATCGTTCTTACGTGCTACATAATCAGGATTATATAAGTTATTAATTTTTTTTAGAAAGATGTTTCATAATCGCAAAATCTCATTTATATTCAGCAATAATAGATCTTTTTTTGCATATTAATACTTTTTAATTGTTAATTTTTCAATCTCGAATACGACGTCTCTCTTTGCTCGATATTTTCTACAGAGAGATAATATTAATATTTTTTACATTTTATTTGACAAATTGAAAATGTTATTTATTTAAATGTTATTAGCTAAAATTATTAATATTACATGCAATCGTAAAGTCAATACAACAAATGCTCTATGCGATTTTCGCTATTCGTGCGAAACAAAGGTATTATTTCTTTGATTGCGGAGTGGTGAAGTCTCGGAGTTGCATGGGTATCACCAGTATTGGCTCGTTAATTTGTGGAATGTCCGTGTAAATGGACCATGTACGCTTGATACAATCAAAGATGCCTGAAATAAATAAGATTAGATTTGTAATAGTTCTAGAAATCTCTTGCAATCTTACACGGTTTTTTTTCTTTATTTGCATTGGAAATATTCCTATTGCAATTCTACTAAACGAGTTCTGATTCATTGAAAAAGAGTGGGAGACTGAAAAGCACGTGCAGAGATTTGAATTAGTCTTCATTTCTAGACAACAGGAAAATAAATGACGTAGAATTATAATTTTCTTTGATGTAATCTTTCTTGCGCAGCATCGTTTTTCATTTCTAATCCGTATACTACCGTATTTATATTTGGTGATCGAGTTAGCATGGTCTATATCTTTTAGTTGAAAAATAAAAGACAAATTTTAGTTGAAGAGAAATAAAAATAGAGAAGAAAATAAAAAAATAGGAATATATTGGATTTTCTGATATAGGCATACCAGTGGCAATCGTTGTAATCTCATCATCTCTGCCGAAATCTTGATAGATCCTGTAATCTTCGCCCGTTTGATCGCTAAGTATATTGATCACATCCTGATGACACTCCACCGGTGGATATTTTGAAATCGTCTCCATCCTCCTGATACTGCTCTGTATGATCTTTCCTTTTACTTCCTTTACCTTTAGACGTAGGTATCTGTAATCGTAGAAATTTATTATACGAGAACAAAACACGAAGATCCATGTAGTATTTCACAACATAAAATATTTCTGAAATATTTCCAAAATATAAATATATCCAGGAAATCAGTTTTTGAAATATTCTTTTTCTTACAATATTTATACAAGATTTTAAAAATATTTTTGTGAAATGTTTTAATGCAATATTTTCAAAAGTTTTAGAAATGGGATACTATAATTATGACTGCATTATTACAATATATTGTACTTCGCTATTGTATGTGATTAAAAAGGGACAAGAGGAGGCGAAAGAATGACTTCTTCGAGATGCAAGAAAGATAAATAAACGCGTCATTTCGCGAATGGAATGCTCTATCCATGCATATGTAAATCTATACGCAATGTGGGAATCATGTACTTGTTGCAATGGAACGTATTCTCGTCCGGGCTGACGGTCAGGATATTGAGTTCCGACCGATTGGCGCCCGCCTCGGCTGGGCCCACCTCAGCATTGTGAAACATCCGGTCGCCCTCCTGCGCGAGGAACGTCATGTTCACCGAGAAGCCCTCTGCCGCGCCGTAACCCTCGTTTCTTAGCGTTTGCTGCGCCTGCACGAAGTTCTCCACGCCCAGAAGTGCTCGTGTTAGGAAATATCGTGCTATGTACAATGAGATCTCAATTAGAGAATGAAACTAATATTGAATTTTTATAAAAAAATTTAAAAATTATTTTATCGCGAATAGAGTTTTTCCCAACGGGCTTACATTTCGAATAACTAATTTAAATTATGATGTTTGATACACAAAGAAAGAAAACTCACGAATCTTGCCAGATCGCAGGATCGCAGCGCTAAGGGTATTGATGCTGTAAACGAGGCCATGGTGATTATAGCCCATCGTATAACCCGGCAGGAAACCGGCGTAGCTTAACGACGTGAACTTTTCTTCTCTGTAGCCCGTCTCAATAACGTGAGCACTCACGAGATACCAGTGATTCAAAGTTTCACTGACGGCATCCTCATTATGACCCAAGATCTCCTATTTTCATAATTAAGCACGTGGCATAGAAACAGAACAGATTGATAAATAAATCTGACGTAAACTGATGAAATAATATGATACAAATAATAAAGAGTGAATACTTTAATAGTAATAATTGTAGAGAGAGAGAGAGAGAAAGAGAGAGAGTAAATTATACGTTTTATATAATAGACTTTGAATGTCGAATATTTATGATTTATTTGCGAATACAATTTGCGAATGTTAAGATAATATCGTTTAAATAACACTTATAGTTTGGTATATAATTACGTAAGACAATAATCGTGGCGTCCAAAGAAATTTTATACGGAGGAAGAAGTTATAAATTGAAAATTTATTCTATCATATGCATGCATTATCGTTTTTCGCAGTAAAATTTGACTCCGATTTAACTTTCGCGTTTTACAAAGCTATTAAACTATACACATCAAGATAACACGAACATTATTGCCGCAAAATACAGATAATTATATGATATCAATGAAAAATATCTGTTGACTAATTTACTCCGAGAAAAGGTGGATTTTGATTTATTTCTTAATTATGTGTTGTAATAATCGTCGCTATTATTTTATTATATACATCTTCATTCACACATCATCGAATTTAAATAACATGAAAAGATTTAAAATCCACATCTCTAATCTTCGCTAATGACTCACAGTGAGATATATTTTCCTGGGAAAAAATGTTTAATTATGTATAATTATATAAAATTATATATAATCATATAATATAAAAAATTGATATATTTTATATACTATTATATATTAGGTGTTGGAATTAATTCGTAGCGTTTTTTAATGAAAGAATGTTATTTATTTCACATGAGCATTAAAAAATACATTAATGAAAGTACTTCCCATCACTTGTAAAACGCTACGAATTAATTCCAACACCTAATATATATATAATACAATTATATAATTATATATAAAATATATATAACATTTTTTCTCGGATTTTCCAACAAAAATGCAGTATAACAAAGTGAATCATTTTATTCTTGTTTAACGTTTAGATTACTATGCTCTTGCCGGAAAACGCCTGTAATCTTTTGATTTATTGTCATTTGATATATTGTCTTACATGTCCTGACTGGTTGCACATGATGGATGTACAACCGACTGGAAGGGCATTTCCTTGCATTTCAATAACGTTTGGAAGAATGTCATCCAGATGCATCAGAAACAGCTGCAACGATTACATTTTAATTTAATTCCAAAATTATTCGTACAAATAAAAATCCTTGTAATTACTTAATTTTTATTATTATCCCCCAACAGTCTCGTTTTATTTGAAAACAAAATAAAACAAGAAATTTGCAAAGTTTAAGAAAAAAATAAATTCAATTAATTAATCCATTAAGCAAAGATGAAATCTATTTTGATAAGATTACTGATAATTAATTAATTATATCCCCAAGACGAATTCTTATCTCTTTTTTTATTCAGCTATTTTTCCATACTTTGTAAAACGGCACATTCGCACCATCCGCCGTTCCTTCAATCTCCCTCAAATACTGCGGGAATTGTTTCTTGACGGCATCAAGGGTTTCATTATAAACTTTCTTGCCTTCCTCGGTCGCGAATAGTGGCAGATAGATCTTATTCAGCGGTTGATAAATGTCCACGAAATCCTGTATCATCTTAGCGAAGGTGCGTCCCTAATGTAAAAAAAGCAGGGAAAGAGAATGGATTTTGTGAATGCGAATTAATCAAATGCACATGATACATTAATCAATGTGTGAGGGACTATATAAGTCTGTATGTAGAACAACAGGAATTTAATCCGGGTGAACGTCACACCAATGACCATTCTCCTTTTCTTACTGTCCCTCCATCTTGCATGTGATATCGCTTCACATTCATGCCGATCAGATTAACTATGCACCGTCTTAAATCACGCGTGATATATCGGAGTTCATTCCTCCGGATTGAACATAAGAAATTGCATTGCAAAGTGCATTAGCGATCTTGATTTACATACGCGCTTTGCGCTACTCATGTTTTACGCGAACGCAGGTGTCACTATAAATTACATCGGTCGCTGACAGGTATCTTATTTCTAATATAGTTTTCTTGTCATTTAGAAAATGCAGAAAAAATTGCGATACAACATACTTGACCTGTCACTAAAACTGACAATATTGAATTTTGAAACAAATTGAATGAATTATAATGCAATTATTACTACTCTATTAACCCGGGAAAAAATTTTGTATACGTATATGGACATATTTTATATATAGTTGTATATAATTATATATGAAATATTTTTTTTCTGGGAATACTACTATACTAAAATTATTTAAACTAAAATAATTGTTATTATTATATTCATTAGATATTAAGATAAAACAAAATTATATGTGAAATATACATTATATATAAAAATTATATATAAATTATTATATTATATTATTATATAAGATAATACAGAATTGTAAATAATGAGTTTGTTATTCTTTACCATGTTTAAAGTCCAAGTTTTTTTATCTTCAAAAGATATCGAAGATAAAAAAACTTGGATAAATTTTATATACAGAATATTCATCAGTAATAATCGGATTACATCACTTGGGCAAGTAGAACAGATTAAATTGAATACAAAAGTCTCCTATCATTTTGCACTTCCACATAATTAATAAATAATTAATAAATCTAGAGTGTTCAGTAAGAATCAGATCGTTTGTCATTGTTCAGATATGTCCTAGGGACTTATGTTCGAACATTTACACAAACTTTATTTCTTTATGTTATTATTAATCTCAAATGCTTTTTTAATATAATATTATAATTTAATTGTAATCATTAAATACAATTGAATTACGATATTATTGTAATAAAAATTACAATATTGTAATTCAATTGTATTTAACGCGCGCGATTACAAATATAATTAATATTAAAAATATTAAAAATACAATTAAATTATAATATTATATACTTAAAAAAGCATTTGAGATTAATAATAACACAAATAAAGTTTTAACATAAATAACATAAATAAAGTTTTGTGTAAATGTCCGGAACTAGGCTACATGTCTGATCACTCATTTATCTTAGAATGGATTAAACTGAATAAAAGTCCTTTGCCATTTTTCAAACTTTGAAATAATTAATAAGATTGAGATTAATAGCATAGTTAAGTATGTGCTGCTTCTAGTTATGCAGCTATTGTCATTCATAGAGCACACTAGACAATGAGATTCTCTAACATTCTTACATCGGTATTCACAATTAGATTCATAGATTCTTATATTTGAGATTGTCATAAGCCAAGTCAAAAGACTGCATTAGCATCTTAAGACGTTACTTAAGACAGTCTTAAAATAAAAATAAACTAAATACCGCTCTTATCGGTGATTCTTGCTTTATGAATCATCTAATGAATATAATAACGTTAATTACTAATGCAAACAGAAAAAAACAGCCGCATTTTTTGCTGAATTGACTGTTGCTAGTTAACGATAGTGACGATAATATGTTAAAAAATACCGTAATGATAAACGTGCGCTGTGCTGAATTGTCTTTTTTCATGGGTACACGTTCATTCGTAATGTAAACTTTTATTAATTATTGTAATTAATCTTGTATTGGATTATGGATTGTCTCATTAATTATTTGGAAGTATGCAAAATGACAGAGAATTTTTTAAATTCAATTTAATCTGTTCTATTTGCTTAGATTGTCCAAAAATTGATGTGATCTGACTAAAATTTATCAAAGCTTTTTTTTATCTTCGAGATAAAGAAATTCTTTTGAAGATTTTAAACACGCGTAAAGAATATTTCTCGAATTAAAATCTCGAGGAAAAAGACACTCAACTTGGAAAGTCAAACTGATGTTTTTGCAAAATCTATGTTGTCGCGTTAAATAATATAGTTTAATTCTTACAATGTCAAAACCGATATCGTAGTGCGTTCCTCGAACGTGGATTATGGGAACGACATTTCTGCGGCTTATACACTTGATTGTCGACTTTTTGTTGCATATTTCGGTAGTTGTCATGTTTCCGTCGTATAAATAAAGATGTTTACTTCTTCTTCTTTTTAAATCGATGGATATTCCTAAATTATGATACAGAACACACTTTATAAAATATTCGCTACAAAACTGAAACTAGATCTAGGTAGACAACATGTCATAATTAAGTCATAATGATATCACAGAACATCATTATGACGTTATTTGATACTTAAAAATTGACTTATAAGTGACGAATGAGATCACTATTATGGCTTCTATGTTCTACTTGGGGATGAATCGAAGTACCTATTACATAACTTTTTCTAAAGATGTGAAAAGTGACAAATTTCTTCGTAATTTTTTACCACAAATTTGGCTTAACTTTATATTTTAATATAAATATATAGAAAGATAGACTCGTGTACATGCAACGCAATATAATTAATAAATCAAGGCTTTTTTGAATGAGCAATTATAGTTATTCATAAAATAATTCATAAAATAATTCGTTTTTAATTAAATAAATACAATGCTATAAAGTTTTTCAAACGTTTCGATTTACAAAAGTCTTTCTCAGTGAAATACATAACAACATTTTTATATAACTCCTTACAAAGTCAACGAACTTACAAGACAATAAAAATTTTCGCTCTAGGCTAATCTTACATACTTATTTCTTCATTTAGATGTTACGGATAAAAATAGGTATCTAATCAGAAGTTTAAAATCCAAATTATAAAAGTGTATGTTTTACTAATCCTCGTTATCGAGAGTTCAGTTCAATCAACGATTTGATAAAAAATATACGATCCAATCGAGAATTTCTTCAACGACTATCCTAATATATTTTGTATAATAAATGTCAATTTATAATTAAATGATTAGTATTAATAATATTAGTAAGTTAATTGAATAATAATGAGAAATTGTGTTCAAACTTAATTTATAATTGTTAATTTATATAGAATAGTCTATTGAATTAAAATCAAAGTCAAAAACTGTGTCATCTCTTGCTTGTCAGATGTTTTAAAATGGACTGATATTATAGATCAGAGAATATATATCATTAAGTCATGACATAAACAAGAATGTTCGAAAATGTTACAATCTTAATTAGCGTATGTCGTCAAATATGTTAAAATAAGATTGATCCAACAACTCAGTATCCTTCATTAAATTTATGCCGTTTTTTTTTGTTCTTTTATGTGAATCATTTCCGAAATGGTTCTTTTTCGGAAATTTGTTCTGAATTCTCGATAACAAACGAGGATTAGTAAAACACTTTTATAATTTGGACTTCAAATTTCTAATTAGATACCTATTTCAATCCGTAACATCTAAATGAAGAAATAAATATATAAGATTAGCCTAGAACGATAATTTTTATTATTGTAAGTTCGTTGATTTTGTAAAGGGTTATATAAAAATGTTATATATTTCACTGAGGAAGACTTTGTAAGTCGAAACATTTGAAAAGCATTATAGCTTTATAACATTGTACTTATTTAATTAAAAACTTTATTTTATAATACGATATAACTATTATATAACTATAATTGCTCGTTTAAAAAAGCCTTGACTTATTATTTATATTTTAGTGCTTATCCCTTAGTAATTAAGTAGTACGATGGAATATTTAAGTATTCGTGAGAAATTTGCATTCAAAGTTTTTCTGTAAATTTTTTTAATGTAAATTTTTATAAAGTATTTTAATTATAATTGTAAAATAATTTTTATACTACATGCGTTGTCTAATCATTCACTTAAACGCATAAAAATGCGTTTATTAAATTGCGTAATATTATTTTACAATTATAATTATTTTTTATAATTATGATTATTTTCATGCATATTTTAATGACTGCAATTATACGAATAATATCGGTTCGCAATTCAACTAAAACTTCCAAAACTTTCTATGTAAATTCCTCGCAAATATTCGAATTGCATCGTGCCACTCGCCCATGAATTAGTGGCGAATAAATATATTTAAAATATATTTAAATTTAGGCGAAGTTCATGTATACACTATTTGACGTTCCCCTTGTTAAATCAAGAAAGATAAAAAATTTATCTATTGCAGTGAACTAAGAAAAACATCATATGAAAATAATGAAAAAATCTAATAACATATTAGAACACAAAATTCTTTTCAAAGTGCGATAATATGTTTCATGAATATTTCTTCACGTTGAACACGATGTCATTGACAGAATTGATGTAGCATGTCAAGATTTGAATAAATTGAGATAAAGTAAGCAAAAATAACATTTTTAGTCATTTTAAATATTTTTTTACTGTAAAACAAAAGGTTGTATCTAATAAAGTTTATTTCTCGAAGTACAATTCAAGAGCTTTCAAAAGAAAAAGTGATTTCTTGTTCTACTGTATAACAATTACTGTATAATAATTACTGTATACATAATATATACTATAGTATTTTGACATTTTTCAAAAATATGTTTTCTAGTCCTATGCAAAAAGAGAGGAATAGAAAAAGTTAAATTCAACGATACTCGCCTACCTGACTTCTTCTGGGCTCTACGTCGAAAGGGATCGCGGATGGAGAATATTACAAATAGAGAACGCGAGATCACTTGCACAAGTAATATATCTTGTCTGCATGTGCAGGTAACGATCGACAGGCGACTGATACCTCGCGGTCTTCGCGAGAAGGAAGACTCGTGAATGTCTCTCTTATCTGGCTTTTATAGCATTTATAACATTATCGCTTTACGTTCACACTTTACGCTGCGCGGGCGTCGCTCGCTTACTACGACTAATAAGGATATAAAAAATAAAGAATAAGGATTTTTTTACGTATCGCGAAGTAATGTGTACTTACCGTCGCCCATTACCTTGAGACGATCTCAAAGGCAGATCTGGGAGGCAGGAGACCGCTGATAAACCACTCGAAGAGAAGGGAAACTCATTTAAAGTCTATTTACTACTATCACTTTGTTCAGATCAAATTTGTCGTTGATGATAACGTCAACGATGTGAGTATGTTTCAATTAAAACGAATTTCATTTCCTGTTTATTTGATCAAATGAATGATTTGAAAAAGAATTACGACAAAATTAGGTCACATCGAGATGTTATATAATAAAATAATAATACGTTCATTAATCTTCTTGCCATGATTATTTGTAACATAGGATAAATAATTGGATATTTATTCAGCAAAAGTTGCTTACTCCGGAGTCATCTGAAAAAATATAATAATAATTTGCGAAAGGTTACAAAATCGATCTTTCAATTTCCAATAAATCTTCTTTAAAGCCCTTTTATTATAAGCTTTTATCTTTTGCGAGACAAGCGCCTCATCACAATTGCGATGAATAATAGGAGGAAAAAAACGTGCGAAAAAGCGTGTACCTCGTTTATATGCCGTTACATAGCGTTAGAAAGACAGCACCGTTTAAAGTTATCGGATTTTTAAAGCGTTTCTAAATCCAAATAAGTTATGTTCATATTTGTAGAAAGATCTCATTTATGATTCTCCCTCGTAATATCGCGCTCAAGGATCATATGCGGGAAATATATCTTCGCACGTGAAAATATATCTTCTCATCAACAACGAGACTAAACGCGCAAAACTCTTCACCGCTAAATCTGGAAGCGTCGAGGCTCATCCGCCTTTGTCTTCGCAAAATGACTGTCAACGGTTTCCATATAAAAACCTATGAGACATGACAATTACGGAGGCAATTATATGACTTGGGTATTTTCTACGACATAATTGGTCCAGCGTGGGAGAAGATATTTTTCAAGGATTTAACAAAATGTGTTTAGGTTGGAAGGTCAATCTTCGTCCGATATATTAAAAATGTATCACTGCTAGCACTAGCGTTGTATAAAAACAAAGATAATTTACCATTTCAGAACAATAGTTCATCTGAGATTTATAAAAATGTATATAGTTGTCGTGCAAATTTG
Organism: Acromyrmex echinatior; assembly: GCF_024713525.1. Lineage (NCBI taxonomy): Eukaryota > Metazoa > Arthropoda > Insecta > Hymenoptera > Formicidae > Acromyrmex > Acromyrmex echinatior. The sequence goes on from NC_141869.1 coordinate 1,483,685, forward strand.
TAATATTTCCGTAATTGCAACGATATTCGCGCAAAGTCCGAGCAAGTTACATCATGATCCAACGGAATTTGTGTGGCTTCCAAATTCTGGTCTTTCCGTGAGCTAAATCAATTATTGTCTATTTTATGCGGCTTCCGATGAAAGGTCGCACCAGTTCAAAGATCTTGCTGCACTCGTATAGAAGAGATCGACGGGAGTGCGCTGCATGTTTTCCTTCTACTTTATGTATGTTAGATTACACGTTACGTAATTGCATGCATTAAGTTACGTGTTAATGTCCCAACAGAATGAGATAACTAATTATGGTAAACATCAATAAAAGCACAATAAAATATAGTGTATGTTTAACGTACAATATGATGAGAGTACGTGTACCATTAATTTTTTAAGAAATACTTTTTTTACTTTTTTGAAAGAGAGATAAACTTGGAAAGAAAAATATCTTGTAATTTTATGATTTTTTTTTTAATTGTAAAAGAAGAAATTTGGATGGTAAGATTTTTGTGCTGAAAGGATTAAACTCAATAATATTAAAACCATGTCATGTGGCATTTTATTAAACCAACAATATGTTACAATTTTCTTCGCGAGATAAAAAATAATATAGAAGTAAAATTCATTACGAATAGAAACTGCAAAAAGGATTTTCATATATATGAAATATTTCTTCTATATTTAAAATTATTTTACTTTTTACTAAATTATTGATTTTTTTTTAGTACTTCTTTAATATCTTTTTTCAAATTTAATATATCATTTTTTATAAATTTTGTTACATGTATTATTGTTTGACGTTTATGTATGTTTTTGTCATTATAAAAAGTTGAAGTAAAAAAAAAGCTGATTCCTTGAACTGATACTTTACATCTCAAATTATAATGCTTTTATGATCATGTTTTATATCATAGGAATTATTATTATTCCTATTTACATCTTGAGTATATAGAGTTTTCAATGTGTCCTATATCTGTACCTATATCTAATTTAGAATCATGAATCGCCCGATTTTTCGTTTATCATTAAGTAACATTATCATTAATTATTTAAGTAAATCATGAACAATAACTTTAATTGTTCTTATTTGTTATTGATCACATCATTCGTAACTTATGCTCATCCCCGTTTATTATTAATTAATTAATGAGATCTGTGAAGGAAAAGTGAGATTTCCTCGCCACGCAATCATTTAAACAATTTTTTACTGTTTATTGAAACGTTCATTCGAGTTTACATTTAAAGTGTTAATTCAAATAAAAATGACGTTCTTTTGATGTCGCGTTGTGAAAATATTCTCGTATGGTGAGAAAATTCTTTCTAAGTGTGTCTACAGAATCTTAAGGTAAGTATCACTTCGTATCACAGAATGAGATTGCTTTGCGACCGTAAAGATACCATTCTGTATTAAAAAAATAACACAAAATTGTTTTATTTTAAAATTTTGATTGTGCGAAAGATTCGTCGCGTTTAGTATAAATGATATAAATGGCGCCGAATTTCTTTTTATGTTTGCAAGAGATATTGTAATATTATAATCACAAAGGAATCTCCCTTTACATATAAATGGAACATCTTCCGACTTTGATAATTATACATGTGCATCATTAACAAATATTCTCTCGATTACATAGTATAATTTTTCTATACAGTTAGAAATGGGGCGATCCAAATTCGCAAATTGCAAATATTTTCAAAAAAGATCATGTTGAATCATAATTATTTAATTTCTCTTATCGGCTATTTACTAAAGTTTCTTATATTGATATTTAATTTCAATTTAATTCTAATTCAATTCGAAAGCGTCCAAATGATATAAAAATGTAAATCTGAGAAAATACAGTTTTTTTTCCTTTCCCACAAGATTGATGTTATATATACATATATTAAGGGAATAGATGCAAAGCTCATCAAAATCGAGAAGAGGAGATATTTTAAGGTAACTTTCCTTGTAAAAATAAGAATCAATCGCAATCAATGAAAGTTACATTTAATAAGAGATAAGATATGACTTATCAAAGATTCCATAAAATCTAGACGGCTAAATCTAGATTGTTCGCGACATAAAATGCTTACAACGTGAAGAAGAAAGGAGGAAGAGCTCTCTGTGTCGCATAAATGGATTATTTGTGTCAAATCAATTTGAAATAGATCGAATGGTAATTCTCACTCTGTGTCAATGCGAAGAAAACAATCGCAGCCAGAATTCCGCGAAATATGCGAGCATGGACAGAGACAAATAGAAAAATCGCGTTCATCAATCAGTCTTGTATAATGTCTATTTGCGTTCCTAAGAGAGAATCGCGTCAAAAATGGACATCTAGAGAAGATCATTTTCGATAGCGTTTTCTTCATTCTCCTTTCTTTCTAAGCAATCGTGAACATTAGATTTGCTTAAAAAAAAAAAAAGAAAAAGAAAACTGAAAAATAGAAAATCTCATATCAAAACATGCGCCCTTCTTCTTGCAGCTATTCTCTCACTCCGTCGTAGCAAAGGTGGCTCATATTCATTCGCATTGTAGTCTTCACAATATTTCCATTTGCATATTTTACCATCCCACTGCAAGCATAAAACATAATTTTATATTTATGCGTATCTTATCATAATGATACATGTAATTTTACTTGAATCATTAATTGAAAGAATATAACTTCAATTTGTTCTATATACACATAAGAAACAAAAGTTTTACACAAACAAAAATCTTTATGAAACAATTTTATTGACAATTTATAAGCAAAATATTTTTCACGATTTTTTAAGTCTCTTTTTTAAAAAATCATATAATCCAAATTATTTCTTCCTTTTGTCATAAATATGAACTTCGAAATAACGGCTGCGTCTCGTTTCACGTATAATGCGAATGATGCATCATTTATCCTTGTTCACTGAATATTAAACAAGGATAAATGATATATTATGCACATCATGCGTGAAACGGACTGCACCCAACGCTCTTCACAGTTGCGGCTTTTTTTTGTTTAAAATGTATGAGATACGTTTTTGTAGTAAAATAATTTTACTTACAGATGAGGTAATAAAGTTGTGATCAAAGGGATGCCAGCTGACATCACGCACGCAGCCTAAGTGACCTTTTGCCTTGTGTACTATCTTTCCAGTTAGAAGATCATATACTACAGAAAAAAAGAGGACATAAAATCAGGATCGTTCATTTATGATATCGCATATTGAGAGAAGCAGAATGTAACACTCAAAACTTACTAATGAGCCGTCCTGTTGAATCTCCCGTGTAAATGTATCTTTGACCAGTATTGTTCGGCGGCGAAAAACGACAACGTATCAAAGTCTTACGAACCGAATGACCATAATACGTCATGATACTAGTATCACCGTCTAAGAAACCTCGATCCCATACTGAAACAGAGAAATATCATATATACTCTGTAATTGTATATAACAATAGAGATCAATTGTCACCTTAGACATTTCGGATGTATCTGAATAATTTAGAAATAAAAACAAGTTGTCTTAAGGATTTTTCTTCCACTTCCTTTTCTTTTTTTTTTTAGCTTATAAAGATATTTACATCGTTGAGGTACAGGCTGCCATCGATAGTCCCAATCTTGACGCTCTATAAGCTGGCGAGCATTTTGCTGGGCTTTACAAGAAGAGAACACGCGCGTATCCCATAACTTGATGCATTGGTCTTTAGAATTGGTTATAAGATACCGTGTGTCGCCACGTGAATCGATGTATGTAATCCCGTCTCTATGACCAGCCAATACTCCAACTGGAGATGGATTAGATACGTTTACCAATCTCCTATCCCATACCTAAACCGACAGGAAGACATTGAAAATGTAATATAGAATGAAAATTTTTCTGAATAATCGCGTACATATCAGACCATTATCGATTCATTATAGCGCACATCGATTTCTTTCGTGACACATAGATATTCGACTTAAGGTCAAGTGATGTTAGAAATGAAGCATTCTATAAGTAAAAAAATAATTTAAAAATAAATCACTTAGTAAAATTTTTCCTTCTAATTGAACCAATTAAATGCTTCAAAGTATTTGTAACAACACTTTTCATAGCATCCTTATACATTCAAGAAAGTGGCGTCTCGGATAACTTAATTATACCTTGCATAATCCATCGTCACCACCACTATAGAAGATTTGTGAACTATTGTCTGCATAGCCAACACAGTTTACATCTTCTTCATGACCTATGAACTATAAAAATGAATGGACATCAATACAAGAAATGGCAATGCGCTTCTATCGTTGTATAATAATTTTACAAACTCGCTCGAATCGACGTTGGCAATATAGACTGTATATGTAGAGACATCGATCATTGGCGCCACCAAGAATTTCTTCGCCGTTGTTTGAAAAGGCTAAAGAAAAGACGCAAAATCGTCGTACACCTGGATGTAGAGGTAGTGTTTCTATCGAATCATCGGATATATGACATTGATATACTGAAAAGATAAAGGAATCCATATTGTATTACATCTTATATCTGCCAGCGTATAATTACACAAGATAAAAACATTATATCACTTACAACAATCCGCCCAGCTCGAATATGCAAAATGTTGTCCGTCCGGACTAAACGCTACATCCAGAACACTCCATCCAACATCATGCGCTAACATCTGATTGTACAAGGTAAAATTACCATTGTTCGTCCGATATATATACATCCATTTATCTGCAAAGATTCACAAACATTAGATGTGGACAGTCGAATTAAGTAAGCTTGTTCTTTTTAGCTAAATTCCTTGCACTGTTTATTCTTTTTCTTTTTTCCTCTAATGTGGAGAAAAAAAGAAGAAAGATAAACCATATGAGTTTAGCTGTAAACAGGACTATAATTATACGTGACAAGCTTGTACACAATAAAGAAGATTCTGGATGACGTATAGCTTGATATCAATATGAATGATTAGTAATCTATGGGTCATGAGTTCGATTTCGGTTCTCATTCCATATACATTTCATTAGGAGGTAAGAGATCAACTTTGATAGGAAGATTTATTTTGGTAGGAAAAGATTAAGGTTTCTTTATTTTGTAAACTCTTATGTCCATTTTATTCTTTATCTTTTTTTAGTTTTACAAATTAGAAAAAGATGAAGAGTTAGTTGAATTGTGATTAAATTTAATCAACATTAGTGGAAATAAACGTTAATGACAGCAATGATATCATTACATTGTCTTTGCGCAGGTTTTGTATATAGAAAGAAAGCTGCATAACAACTGTATTGTTATTGTCGTTAAAAGTTACGTAATAGGAGCTTAAATATTTAAAAAATTGGATTAAAAAGAATAAGAATTTTAAATATTTAAGGATGTTATTATATTATATAAGCAGAATTGGTGAAAATAGTTAAAAGTATAAGAACAGATATATTATACAATGTGGAAGAATTGGTTGAAAGCACCTTCGACACAATAAACAGAATAAACGTTGTAGAATATACCTTGAGTGGCAGTGACGAAGAACTCTCCATCCTTGGAATATAAACCACAGAATACTTTCGAACCGAAGTCATGTAAGGCCTCTGGCTTATTCGGCAAAAGATTATTGGCTATTCTACGTTTTTCTTTAACACTAAAACCATTTGGTTTGAGGGCCCTCTTCTGTATTATTGGTATTATAGACGTGTTCTTCTCGTCAGTGACCCCTGAGGCATTTTTGGTGACACTGATTATGTCGTTTTTCTGAAAAGCATCATACTGCAATGGCAAAAATGAAAACAAGATAAAAGACTCACATTTTTACCCTCGGCAAGTTTTATATAGACCATTACCGAGGAACGAGGTTTCATTCCACAGTTGAACTCACCTCTAATCTGGTTGTATCTGGAAACCTCGCTCGTGCGCGAATTCGTGCCAATTCATCCTCCGATTCATCAGATATATCTATAATGGAACTGCAACAACAAAAGAGACAGTACTGAGGATATTTGTCGAGGATATTTCCACGATCGTATCGACTGATGCGTGAGGTTATGCGACGAGACGGTGAGTATACAAAGACGTTCCGTGCGAGTCGTTCCTTGTATTTTTTTGATTTTCAGAACGATTGTACGAAGATGACGATCACGAATAAGAAAATACTGGGCGAAAACGAACAGCGACGCGTTCTTAAGATTATTTCACAGCGAAAGACCACGAAAGACACTAAGACAGGCGGAAAAGGTTATGAAAATAGCGCGCGTTGCAATAATAGAGAAGAGTGGGGGTAATGACAGAGTAAAGGTCTGTTCAGCGGGATGTTATGACATGTACATAATTATTCGACTACTCATTTCAATGTAGATTAACTTTAATCTCGATTCAATTAAACTCTTCATCCCCCTTTTTAATTTTTAGAATCAGAAAAAGATGAAGAGTTATTTGAATTGAAATTAAACTACCTTTGTAAGATTAACTTTAATCTCGGAACTATCAATCTCGGAAGATACAATTTCACATGTTGCGAAATTAAATAAGTAATTGGAGCGACAGATCTACCTGTCGCTGTCATTCAAGCGGCTGAAATTTTATATTGTGAACCGATTAAACTGAATGGTTTCAATTACAAACGTCAAACGCTCAGGGTGATATTTCATTTGTGCATTTTTGTCGTACGACAAATTTTTCAAGCCTGTTGATTGGCTATAGGATAGAAAGAGGATCTCTCTGTTCTGCACACATTTGTCGTACGACAAAAATGCACGAATGAAATAGCATCCTCAAACGATATTGACGGTGCTGCCGCACCGTGTCAACCGTATTGACCAGCGTTACCGCGATATATTGGGTCATCTAAAAAGTATCCGCGGTTTTTGTCACTAGATGGTATTGATGGTCAACACCATCTAGTGACAAAAAATCGCGGATACTTTTTAGATGACCCAATATATGATCTAATTTATATTTATCTTTCCTTATTTATATTTCCTTTTGTTACCAGATAAAAGGATTTGGTACAGTTAGAATAATCGGTGTACATTAAGATTAAATTATTAAAGACTCAGTTTTGGTGTCCGTCTGGATATATCTATAATTAATATCAAAGTTTTTTCCCCTCCTTTTTTCTTTTTCTTTGCGATTAACGTTTTAGGTGTATTAAAAGTTATTCATTAATTAACACTGATTCGCTGAATGGTCAAAGAGTGGTTTTTGACTAAACCGATAGAATTTAAGTGTTGCGATATGGTGAATTTTTGTTTTAGTAAGTTACCTTCTATTATTTTAATAAGTCGTTTTTGTTTTTAACAAATTTAATAATTTTAATAATTTTAATACATTTTAGATTAAAATAAATAAAAAGGACTATGAGCCTAAAAACAATCAACATAAAATGACAAACTGTATAAATAGTTAAAAAAATAAAATAAAACATGTCATGAAATTAAAAACGTAAATTATAATTTGACAATCAGAAGATGAACAAAACAAACGTTTCGATCCTTGTTGGATCATTTTCAATGTGACAAATAAATTAATAATAGAAATGTAACGTAGATAAAATATAAGAAATTAAATAAAATTTGCATTCGGACGCAATATTAACTATAAAACTCGCTCCAAATTGAGAGGAAATCAAACAAACGATTATAGTTGACACAAATGTGCTCCTCCGAACAGTGTGTGTATAAGGACGAACATGTTTCTGTTAGCAAGTATAAATTATAATAATAAATTAACGACGGAAGTAAATAAAAATAATAAGAAAAGTACAAATCGAATCGCAAACAATAAAAAGAAAGATACAAAACAAGTCGCAAGTAATAAGTTAAAATTAAAAGAAAGAGGCAAAAATTATCTTTGATATTATAAGTACATAAGAAATAATAATGATAGAAAAAGAGTAAAATGCCGACATTCATTGTATATGTATAATGAGTTTAGAATAAATAAATTTATAATAAATACCTTATGTGTGCCAAAATGATGTGTTATCGATTAGGCAATGCGATGGGAATCAAAATCGATCATCTCTAGGAAGCTTAAGAGATAAAATACGATATATATAAAGACAGGAAGGTTGAAATGGAAAACTAAAAAGGAAGGGGAATATAAGAAGGAGAAAATAAAGTAGAAGGAAGAGAAAATAGGGAGAGAAGAGATGGATAGGAAAGGGAAAGCAGTTAAGAAGGAGAAAGATTGGATGATCTGTAAGTAAAGATTCGGTATCATTTTACCTATTAAGGCCCTGTTTCTGTCTTTTAATATGAATCATTTCAGATACCAATCTCTTATTATAAGAAGATTCGCAGTCCAAAATTCTCACATCATTCCATTTGAAATTGTGATCAAAATTGATTCTATGATCAGTTATGACAGTAGGAGAACCTGTATTCTTTTTAATGTCAGAGATATGTTCGTGTAATCTCGTGTTCAATTTTCTTTTTCTCTGACCAACATAACTCGCCTCACGATCATCACAGGAGATCTTGTAAAAACATTCTGATTGGATAGGAAATCAAGCTTATTTTTTCCTCTCTTTATGAAGCTTTTTAATGTGTTGGGACATTTTAGATTATTAGAGTTCGTTTTTATATTATAATTTCCATTAATAGGTGGAGGTGGCTCACTGAAATGAATTAGTTTGTAAAAAAAAAAATTTTTTTTATAATTACAATATCATATTGTCTCTGAGGATGGCTCAAAAATGAGCCGAAATAAGCCATATAAGCGGATTAATTATTAATAAAATTGTTTTGTCAATCGTTTATTGGTTGCACAAGAATTGTCGTGCTTGACTTCTATTGCCCTATTATATCCATTTTGAATCATTAAGGAGTCTTTAGGAATTAATTTATATTTAGTTAGAATAATCTTATAACTGCAGAAAATAACTGGAGAGAATTTTTTCTTAGAATTTATCCTGAAAATATGGTAGTTCTGGGACAACATTGTGTTTCGAAGAATTTTATATAAATTTCTCTCATTCATCAATAAAACTACAATAAAATATAAAATAAGTTTGATTAATTTTATTGAAGTGTATAGTAAAAATCTTTAAAGCATTATATTGTATCACAACTCTACCATGTTTTCAGGATGAATTTTAAAAGATAATTCTCTCCGTGTGCTAATAATTGTTTAATTTAGCGCGTCAATAGTTAATACCGCAAGTGATACATCAACGACACAAACAATGGTTGCATTCAGCAAAAAAAAAAGAACACAATTTTGCAATTGTAAAATTCTTGAATATGATTTGTTCATACATTTAGATCTAATGAGAAACTAAGAACAAGACCAACCATATTAAAGAATTTTACAACAGTAAAGCTGCTTTTTCTGCTGAACGCAGCCAATATGTAAAATCTGTCGCTCAAGTGTCAAATTCAATGCTTCTTTTTCATGTATAAATTTGTCACTCTAATAATTCTGCGACAAAAGCCATCACGTGATCTTTTTTGAGGTATAAGGGTGCTGTCCCACAACGCGTATTCGCATGTCGAAGGATCCGATCAATCACTGATATTAGGTGTAGTAAAAAGAAATCCATTATTTTTCCAATAGATGGCTTTAGTAATCTGTATTTTGCGAACGCGATTTTAATCTTACTATTAGTCTTAGAATTAGTCCTAATTTATGCTTGATTTATGCTTCGGTCTTAACCCTAAAATCTTAAAATTCAGCCAGTAGGGTTGCCAGTCTTAATTGGTCCTAACTGAAATCTATGTTGACTGAATTTTAGGATTTTAAGACCGAAGCACAAACCAGGCATTAATTTTCAAGAACTAAAGTTAAAAGATATGAACTTTCTTGAGACTAAGATTAAGATTACGGTTAAGACTGGGGAAGCATAAACGACTTTATGGCATTCTTTGTTGCCACTATTAAGACTATGATTAAAACTGAAGCATAAACCAGTGATTGATCGGATCCTTCGATACGCGAATAAGCGTTATGGCATCCTAATTATTCCGTTTTAACTAAATTCCTTGCATCGTTTATCCGCTTTTGTCGCTGAAGCGATTTGAGCGGTTCGTGAAAATGTACTTTAATTCTTTTCTCCAATTTTTTAGTGAAAAAAATAAACAGTAAGTTAAATCCAGATTAAAGTTAATTTTATATTAGTGGAAATCGACTGAGCCTAAATCAACCAATTAAGAAGCTGATGTAAAAGAAGCAACAATATGTTTCTTGCACCAGACATCTGACTGGTAAGTTTTTTGATGTGTACAAATACAAATTATCGCATTCAGCAAAATGTTCATTTTATGACTTTTGGAAATTTTCTTCGATAAGATAAAACTCTCTCAAGCAGAACTGTCTTAACTTAAGTCACGATAACGTCAAAATGACATTTAAATGAATTAGAAATGATTGAAAAATGACTTTTAATGATTATTTTGGAGTCATTTTGACATCATTTTGATATTATAATGACTTGTTGTTTTGCTTGGAATTCTTCTGAACGTGATCATTTGTTGTATTTAGGCGCGAAGAGATCGATTTTTTAAAATAAGCAAAATACAATCCAACTTCTATGACGATAAAAATTTATTGTTAAAACTTTCATAGGTAGAATTTTGTTAGTTTTTCATGCCAGTCCAGAATACAATATAAAAATACGCATTGAGTAGCGATTATGTAACTTTTTACTTAAAATGAAAACGTGAAAAGTGAAAATTAATTTTTATTATTGAAGATAGAGAAATTTTCCACTTTTTATCTTAAGGAAAACATTACATGATCACTATCCCAAAAATCCATATTGTAAAAAAATAGGACTCATTGTCAATAATAATAAATGATAAAAATTTCACATCGTCGACAGACGATTAATTACGTTACCAACATTACCAGTAAGTTTTATAAGAGTTTTTGATATATAAGCAATGTACTTGGCAGCTTGATATTGATGCTATTAATATTTGTAACTTTCTTCAATTTCTGTGCATTACAATTAAACGCTTGTAATATGACACCTACGCAATCTCAGTATACAATTTCGTGATTTCGTGCAATATAACGTACTTTCCTCTTTCCTTTGGTCAACAGTAATTTTGTAAATCGCTCTTTGCGAGCTCCGTTATATTATAATTATTATAATTGATATTTCGTAGAAGTGCGACCTTCCAGATTTCTCTGGGAATTAATTAACTTTTGTCCGATTATGCAAACTGAGTCTTATATATTCATTACCACTTTCTTATAAAGAATAATATTGAAAGATAAACATCCACATTATTTTAGATATTCCGAAATTTAAAAGGTAAAGGTCGAGCAGAGAGAGAGAGAGAGAGAGAGAGAGAGAGAGAGGGAGAGAGGAGTTTACAGAGGGATTAGGATATTACAGGACGATATTAAAAGTTACGTATTAGAGGCGTACAATTCAGGCCAGACACGTGTGGCTATAATTTAAACTTCATCTGACGAAAGCCCGGAAGATCGTTAATTAATTCCGTGCCACGATTAGTTTCGTGGTCAGCTCGCGGTTAGATCAGTATTACAAGGATCTTGTACTTTTATTGATGTACATGATTAATTAGATCATACTCAATACTTCCGAAAGAAATAAAAGATTAACGCAATGATCTACACTAGCAAGCTAATGTTATTTCTCACCATTTTAATATTAAAATAACAGTAAAAATGTCACTTTAATGTTAAAACAAAAGATAAATAACGTCAGCTTGTTACTTAGGCTTGTTTCTGCTACGAAGACCCGTCTCTGTTTTTTAACTTTTATACAGGATAATAAAGTCGCTATATAGTGGCGTTGAAACAGTCTCATATTTTGAGACAAAGAACACATACACACACACACACACACACACACACACACACACTGAAATAATAAATTATACTGAATCTTACTCGAGGAAAAGCTATAAGATTTAAAAAATAGACTTTCCTTCTTTAAAGCTTACGCAAGCAGAAAAAATCATTATAATATGAAAATGCTGTCAAAATATCATTTTCGATTCATTTGAACGTCATTTTAACGTCATTTTGACGTTACCGTGATTTGTTGTTCTGCTTGGATTTGAAAATTGATTTCACAATTTTTTTTCTAAAGAAAATCCATTTCTCCTCTATTTTACATCGCTTTAATAACTATATTTAGATACAGAATACTAAAAAAAATATGGCACAGAGAGAGAGAGAGAGAGAGAGAGAGAGAGAGAGAGAGAGAGCACGTAAATTGATCAACGAAATCCTGACGTTTTTAATTCACGGTCGACTGCATGTTGCACTTTACGAGAAAAAAAATGAATACTGTCGCAATTACTTTTCTGCAACGAGGAAATACGCGTGGAAAACAATTTCACTACGGAAATAAAAGTGTTTGACCTGCAATGTGATATGTCACGTTGTTATCGCACACGTAGATACGAGATGAAGTAGCGATTTAATTGTTTATCCAGTAGAATAGAGATACAGGGACTGGAAAATTATTATCCCACGCGTTTATGGGATTAATAGATTAGATAATTGAACATTTACAGGTTCGATCCAGTGAGAGATTAAGCCCGTTATATTTAGATGAGCTTAGGTATTCGCGGCGAGCAAACATTTTTTTGTTCATCCAAACTAGTAATCTTATAACAAAGTCTGGTCACGCGATTTTGTTAAAATCCTACGAGAGAAAGATACACACAGCTGGTCTCTCTGTATATATATTATTTCACTTTAATAGCGTTTTCAACTGCAGTTTGTGTGAATCAACCTGGATTGGATTAATGACGTTGGTAGAGGAAAATCTACTATTGGTAGAGCATGAGTAAAGTGAACTAATAATAGAGCATACAACGCCATTAATCCAATACAGATTAATTTAAATCCCACTGTAGGAAATGTAACTTATATTGTCTTATTATAATTATATAAGATTATATAATATAAGTTAGAATGAGAGAGTATGAATGTATACACATATTGAAAGAACGATTTTGCTGAAATATCTAAAAATTTATCTAGATGCAGGTATAAATAAGGTTTTGTTAAAAACCGAAATAACCAAATAATAATTACATGAGATGAGTCGAAGCTAATTGCTAGAAAATCAAAACTTTTGCAATTGCTCATTACACTTTTAGCTTTTTACATAATTATTTCTGTAGGGAGATGGTACCAAGGAGAACAAGAAATTTGAAATAATGTCATATTGATCATGACCAAAAAAATGACACATATTCGATAATCGGTTAATACAATATGAAATTGACATTACTTTGACTTTCTTATTTCTTCTCCTTTCTTATTCTTTCCTCGAATATATATAACTTTTTCTCCCGTAGGATTTTGATCAAATCGCTCGTGGCCAGACTCTGTTATAAGGTCTCTAGGTCATATCCTCGGCGGGAAAATCGCGAAAATCATCACTCGTCATCGGCAGGGATGATGCGCCATCACCACTTTCGGCCTTGTCGATCAACCTGCGGGCGGGCGTGTAATAACGTTAGCAAATGTTGCGCCGCTATTTCCGATTGTCCCTCAGCCAATCGTATCTGTATAACGGTTTGACACGCGGAAACGCTTGCCGGGACGTGATCGTCCTGAGAATGGTGCTCGTCGACAGCGAACGGAATGCAGATAACGCGCGATAACACCCGCAGGAAGCTAAGGAAGCTCCCGCAGGAGTCACCAATCGATTCCTGATTCCTGATTTTATATTCAGCACGAGTGTACGTCTAGAACGAAATTATTGAAAATGTATCGGGGAAAAAATGTTATATAATATATATATGGACATATTTTATATATAATTTTATATATAATAATTTCATATAATTATATACGAAACATTTTTTCCCGGGGTGGATCTTGGCGCGTCAAACTTTGTAAATTACTAGTCGATAATTTAAAACAAACTTTGACAAAATTATTTATTAAACTTTGGTAACAATTTTCACTTAAACCCGGAAACATGTTAAATATATACGTTGGTGAAAACTCGACAATGAAGTGACTATTTCCTTGCGGAGGAAATATCAGCATCAAATTAAAGAATTCACCTAAAATTACAATTCGCTCTAAAAAACGTTGGAGCGTATTGCTATAGACATTAAATTGCTTTCACTCGCTGCGTGTCAATAATGAAATTTTCAAGCTGCAAATGTTGGGCCCGCAAATATTTACACTTTTCTAACGTATTTATGATTAATCCCATTTTCAGAATACAAATACGTAAAGCAAGCTTTACTTACGGGCAGAAAAAATATTAGTAAATATTGCGAGCTTGTAGATTTTAAAGAGAAAACGCCCGAAAATCGTACAAATTCAGGGAAACTTGCAAATTTGCGGTTTTTTCATTACAAAACGTCGCTGTATATCTGATGTATAAAAGTATGTAATGGGCAATAAAAATATAAAAATCTATCAAAAAATAATTAGTTTCAATGATCTCTGAAGTTTTATTTCTGATCTTCTTAAAAAATGTTTATATTCATAAAATCGCACACTGAAATCGTGACTTCTTCCTGTATAACTATACGTACGAATTATTATTGTATATATGTATTATTAATCGAAACGAGCGCCGTGAATAATTCGAGCATGATTTAATGCAAGAACGAAACCTCATCGGGATATAAATTTGTTGAGCGACACGCCGACAATCATGAGGGAAAGAGCCAAAGAGGGCTGGCTGATAGAAGAGATCTGATCAGGCCGGACAATAGGCACTACGGTACAATAGCATGATCACGGCTAAATTAGATCGGTCTATCGATTGGTTCGTTGACTCGCAACAAACTTGTCACAGTGCGGAGTTAGATGCGACCGTGACTCGTATTTCTGATGGAGCCGCGCGTGACGTCAGAATCTATACGCGACGAAATCTGAGGAGTTCAACGCGGGAACGAGGTGAGACGAGGGCAATCCATTTTGGACGCAACTTGCGAACCCGAAAGTCCCAGACATGCTTTCTCTCCACGTCGAATCTCCGATTTATACGTCGTAAAAGCTTGCACGAAATCTTACCTATAAATTTTACAGAATAAGATATTTTTATTGTATCTTAAAAAAAAAGATCCTATATAAAATTTAAAAAATGCTACTCGTAAACTACTATAAAAGTAATTCGATATTTATATATTTTATATATTCTTGTATTACTATACTTTTTCTCTTTTAAAATTAAAGTGCATTTCAAAGTTATCCTGATAAAAGTAACGATAAACATGCTCCCAATGGTATCAATACTTATTTATTTTTTTATTACTTTTTTTTATTACCTTTTTCTTTTAAAATTAAAGTGCGTTTCAAAGTCACCTAGACAGAAACGATAAAATAAACAATACTGTTCCCAATTACGTCGATATTCATATATATTTTTAATACAATTTTTTTTCTTTTAAAACTAAAGTACATTTCAAAAGTACTCCGATAATAACGACAAAAAATGCTATTCCCATTTATATCAATATTCATATATATATTTTTGCATTGCTGCTTTCTTCTTTTAAAATTCAAGTGCATTTCAAAGTTACTTCGAACAGTGACGAACACTATTGGAGCAATAATGAGACTGAGAGGCTTGAAAATCATCTTCAGTCAAGACGTTTCGTAAATTTCGTAAAGCAATTTGGAGAGCGCTTGCGATATGACACCGAGTATTAAAGAACGAAAAGTTTAACAGCATCAGTCATTCATCTAGTAGGTTAATCAGCCGGATCAGTCAGTCATTCAGCAGACAATCGCTCATCTTCTCGTGATACTCTGATTACCAAAGAAACAAGGGCAATGAGATACGTATTGGGATGCAGGTAGGTTTTTCAGTCACTCCACGAGCCGAGCCGAGTCGAGCTACGAGAGGGAAAAAGCCCCGTATCTCAAATCAATCTCCATCCTCCTCTCTCACCTATATAGATATATCCCGCGTATATCCAGCACCTACCTACCTACCTACCTACCTACAAACCTACCAACCTACCTACCCTGCAACCCAGACCTATAATTTCCAGGCAACGCACGAGGCCTACACCCTGAGCCCGGAGCCGGGCGAGGACCTGCCGAGAGTCAGGAGGAGAGTCAGGAGGCGGAGGGTGTCGCGCAGGCGCGTATCCTTCGCCGCCGTCGCCGCCGTTGACGGCGACGGCGACGGCGACGGCGACGTCGACGTCGACGTCGACGCTGTCGCCGTTACCGTTGAAGCGGAAGCGGGGGAAGGGGCCTGTTTACAGGATAACAGGATCCTCTTCACCTACGGTCGCGCCAGTCCACCGCCAGTCGCGATACCACCACCGGCGCATCAATCGCGGCGCGGCGGCCGTACGACCGCGCACACATTCACGTACGCACGTACACACGTACACACGTACATACGCGCGTCATACATATACACGCGAGCCACACGGGCGCGTGTCACCCGCGCGAGAGCGGCGAGAGCTCGATCCGCATCATCTCGTCGTGCATCGCGCGCGCGCCACGCGCCTATCCGCTTCATTCCGCTTCATTCCGATCCGCTTCATCCGAACGTTCAATCCGAACGCGAACCCGCGCGATTATTGGCTCTCTTTTTCACAGCCGCCGCCGTCACCGTCGCCGCAGCCACAGTCGCAGCCACAGCCACAGCCACAGCCATAGCCACAGCCACATCCGCCGCCGCGGTGTCTCCTCTTTCCACTTCCTCTACCTCTTCTCGGCACAGAGAGAGAGCCTATGTGCGGTGGTGGTGCTATCGCGCGTTTCCCGATATCGTTCGGCAACAGGTGAGTCACACACTCTCGCGCTCCCGGTCGGTCTAACCGTTCGCACGATCTATACGCTGTCTTTCGTTCGTTTTCTTCCTGCGTGCGTACATACGGGTGATGTACGCGTGAATGCGTGAAGAATGCCGCGTTCAACGATCTACTACCCTCTCGGGCTCTCGCCTCCAAGAGTCTCTCTCGGCTCCATGAATTACTCTACTCTCGGCCTCGCGATTTCACGGGGTGAGTTGAGTTAGTCCCGACAAACTGCGTCTCTCCATCAGGACGCACTTTTTTCTGTTGAGTATTGTATCCAACTTCTTGCACTCTAGCAGGCAATTTCCCACTCGCTTTTGCGCGGGAGAAGGCGCGACGAAGGCGGCGCGCGAGAAAAAAATTATGGACGGGAATAATATGGAGCAGGATCGGGGTCACCGGGTAATCCGGCAGGATAACATCGCCATGGGGTATCGAGCCGAAAATCGAGGATATAATGTTAGAGGGGTTGCGCTCGTAAGCTGCTAACGCTAACAGCTCGTGCGCTAATATCGATTTACTGGAGCGGATAACGCCCGTTAACGTCAATCCAATGAGAACTTATGGCGATTAGAATTTCACGGAACGGTATTAATTCTACGGGAGAACGTGGGCGAGATAGAGGAGCGTCTCCTCTTCACGAAACGGACAGGTGGCTGACGGGAGGAAGGAAGGAAACGAACGCGGCCTTTTAGCGAAGGACGCCTCTCTATCAGGATTCATATTTCCTGCATGGGAAGTCCTCCGAGAAAGGAGAAAAGGCTTGAGGAATGAGAAATAGAAGGTTTCTCTCTTTCGCTCTAACTCTTTCACTCTTTTGCGTTCTCCTTTTTAGCTCTTTCTTTTTTCAATCGCGACTTTTATATATGCTGTTAGAAAGATGAATATTATCGTTATTGATGCATTAATGACTACCTTTTAACAAATGAAGACGTATTTGTGTATAAGATGTACGTGTGCAAAGAGCTGGACAGCTAACAATAAATGTGCACTCGCGAGAATTCCCTAACAAACTAAATAATAATTAACGGCGATTCGCGTCAATCGCGCATTGTACTCAACGTCAGTTGAGTATCCGGAAAAAAGTATTTCAGAGAGCTCGTATTTTTGTATTGAGCACACAAAAATGATCTCTATTCCTGTCATCCGACCATAGAAGTTATGCGAAAAATGACTCGAGTCTCTTTCGCTCGCGAAATGCGAAACTGTTCGCTCGTAATACGTTTCAAATAGCAAAAATATAAATTTTACAGAGAGAAACAAAGTATTCCATGAATTTTGTTTTTAAAAAGAATTTATTTTTAAAGGTCGACCATTACGTAGACAAAACGTGGACAATTAATATAAATTTGAATTGATAAAGGACCCTCGTATCTTTTTTTCTTTCTCTTTCTCCCTCCCTCCCTCTCTCTCTCTCTCTCATCCCTCTCTATTCAATTATACTTTTAAAAGGAATTCATTTATACATATGTAAAGCGCTCATTTTGTATTATACACGTTTATGAACACGATTTCGTTTCTTCTATTCACAACACGTCAAATATAAAAAAGAACATTCGAAGGGCTTTCCCTTCGCAAAAATATCATTTGCTCTGTTTCTCGAGGTCTCCTCATACGAATGTTCAACCTGTGGTTGAACACAGCGACTGTAAATAGTTAGTTTAATTATATATTCTAGTTATATTACAGCGAATCGACATCAGGTTCAATATTTACAGGATTATTTAACATACCGGGATGAAAACGCTTTTTCCAAATTAAGCCGCTGCAAATGAGCAACGAAACCTCATTCCCGCTCAATTTTAACTTTCAGTGTCGATAATTAAAAAGTTGCTGATGATAACGATCGGACAGACTCAATCCCTTCAGACAGACTCAATCCCCAATTGAGAAAGAATTTCGTATTTGGACATTTCATACAAAGCGCGGATAAAAAATTTAATTAATCACGAGGCGCAGGGACTTCAAATTAAATCTTCACAAAGAAAAAGAGATCAATTGCGGATCACACACAGTGTCTTTTAAAAATATAAAATAAAAAAGAAATTTAGTTTTTATGAAATGGAATACGAATGAAACTATTATTTATACTGTATCAAAAATAAAATTAATTAAAGGGTATTAGAAGACTTCAGTTTTACAAAATTAAATATTCAGTATTGAACTCGGGAATTATTTATAAAATTTCCGTATTCGTTATGCTCTTGTATTACTAATAAATTGTACTGTATAAATTGAACGTGCAACATATTTGTTTCATTCAGCACTTAATAACTTAAAAATCTCTTTTAATGTTTTTCATTTATTTCAACATAAAAACAAAATAATTTTATACGAACAGATATAATTATATAAAATTCGATTTAAAAATTACAAAAATTTGTCGTAACATGATTACAATATCAATTACGATATTCCTATCTCTTCTCTCTCTCTCTCTCAATTTATTTAAATTCACCACTAATCCCTGTAATTTCTGAATTTTCCGTAAAATTTATTGTAATTTTCGTGAATGTCTATTGAAAAAACAATACGGGTACAGATATAAGAATAGAAAGGAAAGAACAAAATGGAATTTATTTGAATTCCTTCTCTCGCGAATATATATTGGAGATTCACAATTTCGCGGAGTGAAATCCTCTCGTTTCGTCTATTTTTCGCCTGGTCGCGCCAATTTACAAAAATTCCCGCGTAACAAAGGCTGCGATAAAAGTGATGTTTAAAATCAATGTAATTTTCATGAATCCGATTTCGCGTGTCACAGATACAGGAAAAACCTCACTATAGGAAATACCATCATTGTACCTATCATCACGAACGACCATAGAGATTGCTCTCCCGATGTTACACCGATATTTCGCCATCCTCCCCCCCCTCGTCCAACCCCCTCTTCTCTAAAGCGACAAAATAACGCAGTCGACATGATTTCGATTTGGCAGATAATAAACGGGCGAGGTCGACGCTGATTCACCGAAGCCTCTGGCTGGCTGATTCAGCATGTTCGCAAAATCCAGAGGCAGCAGCACGACGCCGTGCGACTTGCTTCCCGATCCGATACGCAACACATACGAGATCGGCAAGCAGTCCGCCACAGCCGGACCGGAGAACGTCTGGCGCATATACGATGGCTATCGGAAAAAGGACAGGATGGTAATTTGTTCGCGGGAAAACTCCCCCAAGGGATACAAGTCAAGAGAAAGTCAAAATGACTTTATACTTCGACGTCTTGAAAGTCAAAATGATGACGTTTATTGACATTTGATTATAAAGATATTTTGATTTTTTGTTGACCCTTATATGGCTTCCTTATGAGCCGTTTGCTCATGTTTTTTAGAATATGTATACACATATAGAATATGTATATACATATATATATACACTTCACACTGAATTATTTAAGCATTTGAAGATCCAACTTTGACTACAGCATACACCCAGGTTTCTTCGATTTAAAGAAATGTTTCTTCGCTAGACGGTTAAAAAATTAAAAAAATTTCTTTCATTTGCGAACGTCACTTCTTTGATTTAAACATTATTTTTTTAAACCAAAGAAAATTTATTTGATTTGAACATAATTTCTTTAAATCAAATAAATTTTATTTGATTTAAAGAAATAATGTTTAAATCAAATAAATTCTTGCACCTAAAATAAGATTCTTATTGCTTATGTTTTTTCTATTTTCTTAACGTCAAAACGATCTCAGATAGTAAGGTGTCTATTTGACATCATTAATTAGGCATTTTTATGTGAAGGATGACTAATTAATGATGAATCTGACGTTTAATCATCATAAAAATGACGTGGATTTCTTATAACTATATAACATCATACAAACTGACGTTATTTTCATGTTATTAATGGCATAAATAAATAACAATTATTAATTGATCAGTAATAATGTCACTAGTACATCGTCAATTGGTCCGACGTTAATAAGTATGACGTTGTAAATACCTCGTAGGTTGTATTTCGAAATTAATTGCCAGTACTGAAAATCTATAATATAATGCACGTAAATCGCATATAAATTTTCAACACTGGTAATAAATTTGGAACACAGCCCTCGAATGGGTAAATAAATGACGTCATTATTTTAAAAAGATGACGTCATTCTTACATCTTAAATAAAAAGTAACGTAAGATCAATAATTTAAAATGACTAGCTATTGACGTCAAAAAGATTACTTGGGATATCGATGGATGATTCAACGATTCCTATCGACATCGATTGACTTTAACCGTCGTAATTTAGTTTCCTATTTTTTTAACGGTGCGACTTTAACGATATCCGGATAGTAAAATAAAAAGAGAGATGATCGAATCGCGGATTAGATTTGAATTGATCGGATTTGGAAAGTCACTTTTGGAGGGATTCAAATGCGAGAATGAGATATAATTCATTCGATCTTGAATCTATCTGATACGTAAATGCATGGAAAGAATAGCTTTATAGAAGAAGTATCTAAAAATTTAACTAGATAGAGATCTGAAAAAATAATTTATTATTTTGAACTTTGAAGCAAGTCAGTATTAGGCTGTTCTTCCTTGATGAATTATGCTGCAATATTCACGAAACATTGGTACTCTAATAATAGATCTGAATACGGAGATATTTCGCGAAATGCAACTTCTATGTAAAAAATATCCGCGAAAGCCCCGAAAGCATTAACTTTTTAGACCATCCAACCAAAATATATATATATGTAGAACATTCAAGCTGTTAGAATATCAAATTTTTTACAGCATCACTCATTAAGTTTCCTACATAATTACTTTGATAATTCAAGGAAATTTTTTCAGAAAATATTTTCAGATCTGCGCGGGTATCTAATTAAATTTTTAGATATTTCAGCAAAATCTCCTTTTGTATTTGGGTTGCATTGAGAGAAAAGTGTTTAATATTTGAGATTATAATTGCATGGTAAAATAATTATGGTTAGTAATTTCATTTGTATGATTAATATTGCTGTAATGCTAGTATAATAATAATAATCTTATATGTATAATGTTCTCTCAAATATGAAAAAATTATACTGTAATTTATAACAATTTCAATATTAATATATTAAAATATATTAATACAATCAAGTTATAAATAATAAACAAAATAAATGTTTTTTTTTAGTAAATGCAATTATAGTAAATTGCAATTATAATAAATACAATTCTTTTTTAACATTCGCTTTTTTAACATTCACTATGACATGAGATAATATAATAAAAGATACATTAAAAAAAAATTGACTATATTTGCTTGGCTAACTATAAATATATTATTCTAAAAGATAACTATAAATTACATTTAAATTATGGTAATCGCAATCATTTCTTTCTCTCAATGCAAGAGAGTCTCGTGTTTGAATTCCAAGTTTACGATTCGTAGAGCGCGACGATAGCGGATAGAAGATAAACGCAAGTATTTGTTCGCTCGCAGGAGGTCTCGATCTTTCTGTTTGACAAACGATCCGTGGAGAAGCTGCACAAGCCGAAACGCCGAGAAACGGTCACGGACATTCTACGAGCGGGAGCTGCTCAAATGGAGCGGTACTCGCATCCGAAGCTTCTTCAGGTACGTGCATACGCAAGGTATTCGCGGCACGTGAATTCACTCGAGATATTTCGATCAATGCGCATTATATCGCAATTCGAGCGTTTTCGCGAGCCACTCCGTAGATCGATCACGCGCTATATTTGACCGGCGATGTAGGCGTACAAAGTGGAGGAGTGCGCGGACACGTTGGCCTTCGCGTCGGAGCCGGTCCTCGCCAGCTTAGCGAATGTCCTGGCGTACAAGGAGCAGTTGGCAAATACGCTCGCGGCGCAATCCTCGGGGCCGATGGGCAAGCAGAACCACCCGCCGACCACCAGCCACCGTTCGACCTTTGTCAAGGAGTATGAGCTGCTCGAATTGGAGGTCAAGTACGGGCTTCTACAGGTAAGAGAGCGCGATGTCGAGGACAAAAGAGGGACCACCGACAATACATTTCTGGGGGCAATAGATTCCCTAATTGGGCTTTGAAAAGATTTAATAATTTTTCATCTCTCTGTGAGAATGAAAATTTATCTGTGTGAAAAATTACAAAATTCAAATACGTGCCACGACGAAAATTTTGCGAAAAATATTTAACAAGACTCAGCATAGTAAAAGATATTTTTTATTTGTGTTAAAAAATCGGTTCACTCATACAAGTTTTTGACAAGTTTAAAACTTTATATTGACGTTTTAATAAATTCGAGTAATGAATTTAACATTATGCAATTATGTTATGTAAATAGTTTGTTAAATTGATATTCAACACTTTATAGTGTCAAAATAATTTATGAACAAGTGAACGAATAACATAAGAACAATGTGCTTTAAAACGTAAACTCTAAAATGAATAAATAAAATAGATACGTGTTAATTTTTTTTAAACAAATATGCTTCCATAGTTTGCTTACAAAGCAAACTTGTATTAGTGCTACATTTTTATATTAATTTTTTTTTACGTAACGTTTGTATTACTTTCTAAAATATTCCTCTTGTATATTAAATTAATACAAAAATTTCAGTGAATCGTTTGGGACACGATGATTAACGTGAAAAAAGATAATTGTTACTTTCTTCTTTGCTACGTATACCTCGATTTCCGGAAACCTCTCTTGTTTGTCTACGTACCTACTCTCGCGGACTTTGCGACCTCAAATCCGGGACACCGATAATGGAGTTCGTCCATTAGCAGTTAAGTCATATAAAACACGAGTACGGAGAGAAGAGGGACAAAGTGATGTGTTTTTAAGCGCTTACACTCGTGTTATTACAATATCGCCATTGTGCTTTTTTCTACATACTCTCTCCATCTCTTCTTTCTCAAATAGACACGCGATCGAAGGTTTCCATAAAAACTACACCCTTGTGTTATTACGTTGTAACGCTGCAGCGTGTAACGTTGCAGCACGAAATTAGGTATAGGCGATACCTATATAATAGCAAATAGAGGAGAGGCAATTTCGATGTACGAGTACGCATGTATGACCGTGACATTGTGCGTAAGCACGGAATCGTAGCGCGTAGATGTGATAACGGGGTTGCAGAAAATTAAGTCGAATCCGAGCGCATGCGTGCAACAACGAAAGGGATGGTGAAAGGGAGAGAGAGAGAGAGAGAAAGAGAGAGAGGAAGGGAGAGAGAGAGAGAGAGAGGGTGGTCAAAGTGAATTTTCTCAAAAACGAATTCCCGGTTGTAACCATGCGAAATCAACTCCATCACAGCGCGGCGAAGTAGTTCACATAATAGAATGTATTACGAAGGGGCGTAATAGAATGTCTAATGCCGTCAACCCTCTCAAACCACGAGTTAGACTTGTGCCGCTGTCTAACAGCGATCGCGTTCGGTAACTCAGTTTAATGATTCGAATTTGCAATTATATCTTTCACGAAGAGAAATTCATATAATTCTATATCTATTCGAGCCGTTAAAGAGAAAACAAATAGAAATTCGAAATGTAAAAAAAAGTGAAAAGGGCTAATTATTAGACTATTTACTTTTTACTTTTTACTTTTAAAAATTATTTGAAGCATAACAATTAAAGGAATAACATCGAAAAGTATATGAGACGTTATTAAAAATAATATTGGAATGAAAAAGCGAGAGTTTGGTCCAGATAGTCGGATTCATGAATTTTTTATTGCTTATATTTTGCAGATCACGGAAGCCCTATTATTTCTTCATGGCAACTGTAAATTTCTCCATAGAAATGTTTGCCCGACGAGCATCATTATCACAAAAAGAGGCACGTGGAAGTTATCGGGGTTCGAGTTTATCGGTGAGTCTAATCTCGTCATCCTTCGTACTAAGGATAAAAACACTAATCGAAGTTTATCCATTTTTAGTAAGTATCAGCCACTTTTTATCAATTAAAACATTATCTTTCATCAAATTATCGAAAGGCAAATACGATGAAGTATAATTCATCAATAAATGAATATATAATAACAAAAATTATATTAGCAAATTTGAAGGACTAGGAGTCATTAAATCTTGAAATTATTTCCTCGTGCACATTGCGGCTTGGTGTACCAATACATTATACAGTAGAAATAAAATCGATGAAAGGTAAATGACGTATCGGTTAGACGTGATATCGAGGGCTAAAAAAGACAGATGCGCGACCTTTTTACGCTGCAGTTTTTAGTCAGAATATATTTCGCTTGTTAGAGGGTGCCAAGGAAATACCGATAACCGTGCAGTCATGGACGAAGCACATGCCGAAAATGACTCAGCCGAATCTCGATTACATAGGTGAGACATCGTAAAGGTTGTCGTTAACGCACACCCACGCTGGGAAAGCTGCTTTTAGTATCTGCTACGTGTTTTACGAGCCTTACAAATTTCATAAAAATCAGATTTATCTTTCCTTAACGTTTAACACGTTAAGTGCGTTCTCGATCTCTCGTATGAAAAGTAGCAGCTCTCAGTCTATAAATAGAAATGGTTTTTCTATTAATACAGACGGACATTTTGTATAAATATATTTAGAGAATCTCTTTAGTGTGATAGAAATAAGCAAATCAATCTCTCTGTACAATCGAAAGATGTAAATCTGTATTTTGAGCATACATTTATTAATATTTAACCCGGTTTGTTTTTCATCTCGTATTTCCTTTACGATTCTCGATTACATAAAGCAATTTCATATTTAACATTAAACGTGCAACGAAAATAGAAATCTAATTATACAGTCGTCACAATAACACAACGTGAACTCTGTTTTATAATCAAAAACATTCGATAAACTCCGATCAAATGTAAAATGTAAAATGAGTTTGTTCTACACGTTAAAAAAATAGACTTGCTTACACGTGCAAGGAAAAAAGAAAATAAATTCGGTAGCGTCAACGGGATCGGATTTATGCAAGAAACTTCATTAACTCCGAACTTTAGCGATAAAACGGGCTGCTGCTTTCTATCCGGCAGCTTCAATCGAGCCACAGCAAGCTCTCCGAAAATTATACTGGGATAGCTTTCCGCACGTGGCGATGCGATACGATTTCCTATTTGCATTGTTGATGATCCCTCTCGCACCTCGTCGAGAAGAGGATTTGTAACGCGGCCGCGCTACATGTTACAGCACCAGAGGTACAGCAGAAAAAGCTCGGGAGCTTCTCCAGCGACATGTACAGCCTAGGGATGACGATATGCGCGATTTACAATCAGGGCCGGCCACTGATACAGGCAAATCACAGCTGCTCGGATTATCTCAAGCAACTCGAGACCGTAAGTTAATCCGTTCGCGAGACGCAGGCGAGACGATATTCCCTTCGAAAGCATGCGAAGAAATCATAGGATGATCTTTAAAAGTATTTAACTCTCGAGAGACACGGAATCTCTCTTCGTCTTCTCATCGCTCTGATCGTCGTAAATAAACTTTGTTCCTTTCAGTTGTGCTTCCTCAAGTTGTAAGTTCACGGAAAGAACTTTTGCTGAAGTATCAAAAATTGAGCTAGATACAGATCTGAAAATAATCTTGTTCGTTCATAAAATAATTATATAGGATATGCTTAAACGTTACTTAAGTTAATACACCAAGTTAAGAGAAAGTCAAAATAACTTTATTTTCTGACGTCATGAAAGTTAAAATGGTGGTGATTTTGTTTTTTTTTTACAAAATTTGAATGTTTAAGAATCGAAATAAAGAGTTTCTTGGATGATGGCAATGCTGCAAAAAGTTTTAATATTCTAGCAATCAGTTTAAAACGTTCTTTATTTTGATGATCCGTATCTAGCTGAATTTTTATGAGATGCTTTAGCAAAACTGTTCTTTTTTCATTATGTAAATGGCACTTCGATCGCAATTCCGCCGAACGTTTGATCGAAAAGTAAAAGAGAAAAGTAAAAAAGTAATGCTGAAAAGAGTCGTTAGATTGTCTATACTACGCTTTCTATACTAGCTTGACGATCAAGTTGCCGTTCTTTTGCCACTGATACCGATACCACTTCGGGAAGCTGTGACGCGACTTTTGCACAAGGACCCCAAGCAGAGACCAACTGCGCAAGTTTTGACCATGATCAAGTTCTTTCAAGATCCATTCGTACACGCTCTGCAATTTCTCGACGTCAGCAAGATGAAGGACGTGCATCAGAAGGAGCACTTTTACACGACGACTTTGAGAGAACTTCTGCCGTATATGCCAAAGGTACACGCGAATGTCATGACGTTATATGTATATTCAGGATGGACTTGGAGTGAATTAGAATTGCGAAGAATTGGAACGAAGAATCGGCTATCTAAAAGCTAGTTTGAATCTTGATATAAATCATAATGTATGTATATCCCTTTGAGATGCTTATCGAAGATGCCTTACAATTCTTCTCATTTTATAATAATGGTAATCCGCTTTTTGCTAATTATTCTACTATAATCCCTCACAGCATTTCTTTCCCTCACTTCATTTTCTGCATTTTAATGCACCGAGAAACATCCTTTCCGTAATTCCGAGCGAATCCAATAGATTTCCGATAGATTATTATAGAGACGTGAAGAAGAAATGTTAAAACGTTTAGTGGAGCAAATGAGATCTTCGACAGAATAATGCAATGAAATTTTCCACGATAAGCAAAATTAGTTACGCTCTTCCTTTTTTTAACACTTTTGGATCTGATTTTATTGGAACCATGTTAAAAGAATTTCTTTTAAATTCAATTCAGGAACATTTTGATAAGTATCATTCATACAAATCAATTTTTTTTTCAAATTTTGACGTATGCATTATTATGTAAATCTGATGTCAGATGATCATCGGTAGAATTGAATAACTTCAACGGACAATGTCTTCGAATTGATGTACATTACGATATCTGAAGAGGTTAACATGTTTAGCATTATTTTACAATATGCTATAGATTGTTTACACTGTGATCGAAATTCCAATTCATCTAATCGTACGTGCCCGTATGCTTCCGCGAAATGTCGCGTATCACACAAACGTTCTCCGTTTTGTGCAGAAACTCTGGTATCAGCATATCTGGACGTATCTTCACGCGGAGCTGCAGACGCAGGAAGTGCTGTCGGCCGTGCTGCAGCCCATGCTGTACATTGTCCAGAACAGCACGAAGGAGGAATACGAACGGATTGTGTTTCCCACGCTTAAGTACGTATTACATACAGAACGAGAACGGAAATGAGCGCGAGACCGCGCGAAATAGGCACGTCTCATCTCACCCTCTCTTCCGTTTCTCTCTCTCTCTCTCTCTCTTTCTCTTTCCTTCGCTCCCGCAGACCTCTCTTCGCCAATCGAAAGTCGATTCAGGGAACCGTCACCCTACTGGAAAATCTGCACATCATTCTGGAGAAGACGCCCCAGGAATACGAACACGAGGTGCTCTCGACGCTGTACACGTCCTTTGAAAATTCGACCATTCAAGTGCGGGTGAGTAAACTCAGGGAAAAAGGAAAACACTACTGTGATTTCAATATTCATGAAATAAATAGCGATAATTCAATAATTGCAGGAACCAAACTCTAATGTTTGAAAAATTATATTTACATTTTTCGAATATCTTACTGTCTTAGTGAATCTAATTTTTAGCAAAGGATTAATAGGATTCTTAAATTTAAAAAAATACAATAATAATTAAAAAGAGAGCTAAACGCAGATCTCGGTACGTAAAATAAATTAATCATAAGTATTTATAAAGATACATAAATTTGAAAATTTCGATAAGTTCGAGCATTTTACATATAAAAATTAAATTTACGCTCTCAATCGAGATCGATCTTGGATCGATCTTTAAAATTGAATTAATGTCAATCACAGCCGGTTGGTAAACTGAATAAACTATGAATTCCAAGATAACGGGCAAGTGAAGAAGAGAAAACCGGAACATTTTTAATTCATTTATTTTACGCATCGAGATTCGGTTCTCATTAACCTTTCTTTTTAATGATTGTCTTCAAATTTTTGATATGTATTCTTAATTTGATATACATCTCTTGTAAATTCTATTTTAATTCATTGACACTTTTTTGCGGTATTCAGAATTTTCGTAGTGACAATATTCTTGATCTACGTATATCTGAACGATAACAGTTCATGAATATGCAAGATCACATAAATATGCAAAGTCATCGAAAAATTTTGTCGCATCAACAATTCATTCGTTTATCAGACGGCCGCGTTCGTGGCCGTGGCACACGTGACGAATTATCTCGAAGATGACGCTATACGTAATGTGGTGCTGCCGAAACTACTAGACGCCTTCGAAAATAATTTGACGAATGCTCGGGTACTCATGGATGTGGTTCCATGCATCCTAAGTCGCCTTGAGAAGCAGAAGATCATCGATTGCATTCTTCCGCTGCTCTGTAAAATCAAGCTGCAAGAACCCGAGATCGTCGTGCGGGTTGTAAGTAAGTGAAAGTAAAGGCGAATACACGTGGATTTACGCGGGCGTTTAATATAGAAGTCATACCCCGACGATCGATTGTTGCTTTACCAGCTAAACAATGTTAACTATAATCATATTAAATTATATTACCTATAATAATATTAAATTTTCACTATAATTGAAATAAAAACTAAACTGAACAGCAAAATTAAATTAAAGCACTTGAATTAAATCAAAGCACTTAGAAGATGTTTCAAAATGCGATTTTATCTTTCTATTTTTATCTGTTGAGACAAGCAATTAAAAAAACTTTCTACGTGGAAAGAACAGTTTGCTGAAGTATTAAAAAATTTCATTCACTTGTATTATATTTATATATTCTAAATAAAGAAATTTTATCTCGCTAATAAAAAACTAACGTTGTGACACATGCCCTTCAGTCGATTAATTAAAAATTTAATTTTAGATACGCTAAAAATAATTTTATTTGACCTATCAAAATAAGTTAAGCAGGATGCTTAAATTATTCTTAAAATGTCAAAGTTTTACCAGTATTATCATCAACGTTTAAGAGTTTTAATAATTATTTTGATGGTCCAGCAAAATTATTTTTAGATCTCTATCTAGCTCAATTTTTAGTTACCTCGGTAAAATCGTTCTTTTCGAATATATTTCAATATATTCACCTGTAGATTGTAACATAAAATGTTCAACTACAATAATCTCAAAAACTTTTTAGTACCAATATTCTTATTGGCTGTCAGTAAGAGGATAGATATCAGCTAGAGACCGTTTTAATACATAATGTAATATGATTCGAGACAGAAAAATAAAAAATAAGACAGAAAAAGGAAAAATACGCAGGGTTATAATATCCCATAGGGATAGATAATGTAGATATTCATTTTAAAAAGGAAGAAACGGTCATTACTAGACACGCATTTAATCATTCTCGTTTCTTTCGCGTATTTCAGATATTTACAGGGTGATGTTGACCGATAAGAAATATGGGTTATCAGTGAATTGGATTGCGACGCATGCAATGCCTTCTCTATTACCGCAAACCGTGAATCCGAAGCTGAATCTCGAGCAATTCATATTGCTCCTTGAGGTACTGCAGGATATGCTGAATAACATTGAGAGGCAAGTTTCAATTAGAGTTAAGATCGTATGGATATATATATATATATATATATATATATATATATATATATTCAGTAAACAGGAGTGCGGAATAATGATTCCCTAGCGGCTCATAATTAATAATCGTTGTGAAAATAAATGAATAATTATATGCGGTAAATGGTACATAAAATCATTAAAGAATTTTCCAACTCATAAAATATTAATGACTGTTTGCATATATCCATTCGGAAGTAACTCAATGTAAAATTTATAGAAAAGAATATCTAGTCTTTTATATCATAATTAATTCTTGTTTCCGATAATTCTTTTTATCGTTGTTTCGACCGTTCAAAAGATCTTATTTACGTCACTTAACGCGATTGCAACATGGAGCACTCCATACAATTAACGAATATTGCGGTTGCTAATTAATTAATATTGCGCAACTATCGATCGATATAGGCATCTTCATAATTTTCAAAAGCATCTTCGGAATTTTCATAACGCTCACGCGCGAGCTCTCCTTTATTTTTTTTTAAATTGCAGAAATCAGAGAAACAAACTGACGCTCGACAATCTCTCTTTACCGAGTCCCGACAAGTCTCGACCCTTGCGACACCAATATAGCACCGACAACGTACACGTGCCGGCGTTTAACATTCCCAATTTGCGCATCGAGCAACGCAAGACCTCGTCGGCCGAGGACATGGCCAGAAAGAATAGCATTGGTGCGAACATTGACAGAAATATTAGACTCTGGTGTCTGTTCCAACATCCTTTGAGCAATGTGATATTCTTTGTGTCAAGGGACTGAATTTTTTCAAACTTTCTCGTTGTCTTGGATTAATTTGTAATGAGGTCTAATGTTTCCTTTTCAACACATCCATAACAGTTAAAAGGGTTACGACACTTTTCTTCCACAGCGAAATAGCACTCTGGTGGACGGTTTCCATAAATATTAGCTAAGCTGAGCCGGCTGAGCGATTATTTAATAAAAACTTCGACTCCTTCGAGTGACAGATAAGGTCCTCGAAGACACCTGGAAGAAGCACAGGGGGATGGCTCCATTAAGCTTATTTAATATTTATGGAAAACGGTCCTCCAAGGAATTAAGCGATCCCAGTTTACGGATATTAAAACGACGTTTCTCCCTGCATGCAGGATCCATATCAACGGCATCCGCGGAAAATATGGCGCGGAAAAGTTCAGTGGCTGGTAAGTGAAGATGACGATTTCCTGATCCTTCGTGTAATAAAATATTTATTTTATTTTTCCTTGGTGGAAGAAAAAGAAAAACGCGATGTATCTCGAGACGTTTGTAGATCGATTTAACCGAACGTAACACGTAACTGTTTAGCGATGTTCGGCGGATGGTTCAACTCGCCCTCGGCCAACGACAGTAATTTCCTGCGAGTCGCCAATACATTCACCAACAGACGACTGTCGGACAACACCCTGATGACACCGAAGATACGGATAGCGCCGTCCTGCGCGAGCTCGCCAGGTGGGACGCCAGGCACCAGCCTCCCGCTGATCCGTCGACACTCCAGTACGGGTCCCCAGGACCGACGCGGGTCCAATATTAATTTATCCCCGCCCACGGTATATACATACATACATATCTTCCACGCCTACTATAATTTGCACGTCGTAAAATGATGTCGCCGCTACGCGACGTACAATAAAAAAAAAAAGAAAAAAAAAAAGAAATATAAAAGAAATACATGATGTTAAAATTGATACGAATAATGTAGAACGATCGCCTCTGCGGTCGTGAAACGCGAAAGAACCGATATTCTGAAACGAGTCTCCTTTCATAGAGAATTTTTAACGTATTTTTTTTTTATTTAGAGAATTAAATATATTAAATAATTGAATAGCACAGGAACGCGTTAAAGTTAAACTTAAACTAGCATGACCTACTAACATTCTTCGGAACAATCGGAAAACTACCTGCCATCTATAAAAGCGAATCCCTCCTATTGATCATACAGACGGCGTAAAGCAGAAATAAATCGGAGTTGTTAATTGATCCGCCGTGCGGAGTATTAATGCGCGGAATATTAACAGAGTATAGGCGGGCGGAATCGCAAATTAGATTTACGCGGAAAGTTTTAACGATCATGAGTTTTAACGATCGAGAAATTTGTTTTCCTCTCTCTTCTGCTTCTCGCGCATAAATCGATGCGTAATTTTGGCGATGGGTAATTTCGATAGCGATTCGTACAGCACAAATTATTTCAGTAGTATTAATGGAAAAATTGCAAAAATGTTGCTGCAAGCTTCTATGCTATAGGAATTACAGGTGCACAAAGAAAAATATATACTGTATGCAAGTAATAATTACCTGTTAATAAGTATTTCAAAAATTTATTAGGTGTTGGAATTAATTCGTAGCGTTTTACAAGTGATGGGAAGTACTTTCATTAATGTATTTTTTAATGCTCATGTGAAATAAATAACATTCTTTCATTAAAAACGCTACGAATTAATTCCAACACCTAATATATATTCACAAATTTATTCAAATTTATTCGAAATATATTCCGAATTCTAGCGTAATACTTCGATCAAGATTATTATAGTAAATTAAAACAAATTCGATTTATTTCTTATACGTAGTTGTTTTCTCGATCAATTTTAAAATATTCTTCAAAAGAAAATAAATTCTTGTTTTTAGGTTTAATGAGTTTTTTTTTTCTAAAAGTTGTAATAATTCGGAAAAAAAATGTTTTATATACAATTAATTAAATATAATTATAATATATAAAATATTTTTTTCCCAGGAAGTATATTTTAAGATTATTATCAAGAAAATATTCTCTGTTAAAGATAACCGTTACTTAGAAAGAAGAAAGTAAATTGAGTAACTATTTTTCTTAGGCGATAGAATAATATTTTTCTGTGCGTGGGGCCATCCGAATAAAATCGAGATCTGTTCGCAGGGAATGCCGATCACGAGTAGCAGCGTGCCCTACCTGCTCAGTTCAAGCTTGAACAGTATTCGTGGTTCGAGACGGCCGTCCGTGTCCTCGACATCGTCGCAGCAGGGACTCGGACTACTGCAGCAGGTTGGCTCCAGCATGGTAAGACAACTACCCCCCATCTGCCTGAACCTGAACGGACCACCACCACCACCAACACTCTCTCCATCACTCCAGCTACCGGGACAGCATTCCCACTGACCCTCCGTTACAGTGTAAGAATATTCACTAAGCCTTAGCTCGGTTCGCGCCTACCGCTCTCTCTCTCCGATTTGATCACTTCCCATGCACCTTGTCCTTAGATTAGATTCTCTCTCTCGCTCTCTTTCTCTCTCTTTCTCTTTGTTCTCGATTAATTCGGAGAGACCGTCGCAAAGGCGCGATATCGAAATATTGATCGGAGCGGTCCTCTGCTGGCGATGAGATATAATGAAACAGGATAATTTCGAAAAGGGCTTTGTTCCTAGGAACATCCCGTGCTTTTTCTGGTACAAATCAAGTTTAATACTCTACTATCCCAGATATATCGACAAAAATTATGTAGTAACGTTCTTTCTAAAGTTACTAAATTATTTTTCCAACATGGATATCACGAGAGACAGGATGGATATCTTCTCGAGAAAAATTCGGTTTTACAATGGCCAAAGAGGATATAAATTCAGAGATATTATATTGCATATAAAAAAAATCCCTGGGAACTTTTCTAAATGATTCTCCTACGTACGTTGTAAGAAATCCCATCAAGATTCGCGCTTTTCCAAGACCGATCGTTAATGCGGTTCCTCTTTATTGTTGCAACAAACGTCTCGCGTACACCTCTTGAGAAACGGTGAGAAGCGTAAAGGACGACTCTCTCTTTCCCGTGTTGCAGTATCAATTCTTCAATAGACAACCCGAAGCGTGAAGCGCCAACGATTGTCGCTGAACGAAGCTCGGACAAGATCACGGTGGTTGTGGAGTCTCTAATGAACGCACACCGATCTCCTTGCACGCTCGGTCAATCGTAAAGAATAAAACAAGGAGGAGGTGATAATGAATCGTAGGAGACTCTCGTCCAAGGATACGTCCCCGTGCAACAAGATGCGACGATAATTCTTTCTTAATTGGCCTCGAGATCCCGAGAAGACGCGAAGATCTCTTATCGGGAATTGACGATTCGATCTACGTCCCCCAGGAATAGATCGTGATTTGAAGAGAAATGGAAAGCGGCACTCGCTGCGGATTATTCTGGCCAGATCTGGACCGAGCGAATGCGAATGAAAATGCGAACATGCGACTGGCCTCGGTGAGTACTTCCGTTTGCGATCGTCGAGACGAGATGCTCAACAATCCCCAAGTAGAACACAAGTCATCACGACGTCACAAATTCCTTATCCTAAAATTTCATAACTTTTCCTTGATTTTCAGACAAAATTTCATGATTTCACTGAAAAAAAGGAGTGTTTAATTTTAAAATATTAAAATGTTTTGTTTTCGTCTCTATTTTTTAAACTTATGGCCGGTTGTTCCATCTTTAGATAAACTACGAGAGGTGATTTATTGGATAAACAAAAGAATATAAGGATATAAAAGAGTAAGAGAGTGAGATAGTGAGTTGAAATTTATCGAAAGGTGGAAACAACGAACAATCTCTTGAAGATGTTTTAGTTTTAAACTTTTTCAGTAAACAAAACATTACGTGTTCGGCTTGAAAACACTATGTATTTTAAATTCAAACACATAATATTTTCATCAAATACGATAAAGAACGCCAAGATTGATCAAATTTGGATGTTACAATTAATACATTATATATTCTTTTATTAAATCATATATCTTGAAACTAACGTGATTCTAATATTAACACATATAAAAAATAAGAGCATAAAAAACCATAGCACAAGTTATAGTTTGTGATATTTAATTATTATTACATTAATTAAAACATTAACTTATGCTGTGGTTTTTTATGCTCTTATTTTTTATATGTGTTTATTAAATCAATTATTCCAGATATAATTGCGAGCCGATAACATTCGATTTCAACACAATCATTTCTGAAACGCTAATAATCCCCCCTAAATTAAATTAGAAGGAAAGAAAGAAAGTAATAAATTATATATGTTTTGTTTATGAAAAAAGTTTAAAATTAAAACATCTTTAAGAGTTTAAGAAATAGAAACAAACAATATATTTCTGTAAAATTAAACACTTCTTATTCAATATTCCCCTGACAATAATATTATTATTATAATTTAATATTTTTTGCATTTTTATCTTAATTTGGAAACTGTTAAATATCTTGTTGAGAGATCAATTTGACGTAGCAACGTAAATTACTATTAATGTTGCTGATATTGCTTGCATTTTTAATTGTTGGGTCGATAAAGTTACATACATATGTACGTATTTAAACCTCTTTAAAGCCGAAAAAATTTTGCAAAATTCACCGGCACTTTTCCTTAATTTTTTTCCTGATTTGTCCATATTTCCAATTTCCCTGAAAATTCCCTGATTTCCAGTTTTGTGGCAAAATGTTCAAAGTGACATCAAAATGATTATTAAAAGTTACTTTTTAATCAATAACGGATTCATTTTAATGTCCTTTTGATATTATCGTTGACTTGTTCTACTTAGGTCGCGTTCATTCGCGCTCGCTCATCAGATCCGACTTAACGCGTGTACAATCTGACCTAATACATATATAGTATACTTACATATACATATAGTTATACACACAATATACTCTTCGCGGCTGACAGGATCGCGATTTGATGGCCGCAAATTAGCCCGGGGAAACCCCTCCTCTTCCCTCCCAAGTCGGGCTAATAATCGCACCGCGTGTATCTCGGTAATATTACTCTCGTTACCACGTAGTGGTGACGAAGGGTTCAGGGATAGATCATTTGGCAGTTCTTGTACAACGGACGTGAACACTCGGGGTACATCAGAAGACGTCGACCGATTCCTTGGAATGGATGATCACGAATGCATCAAAATAATGAGATTATTTCCTATTTCCTCATATCGATTATATCTATCAGTATAATCCGAGTTATTACATGCTATCGTTTCCTTTTTATGTCATTAGTAATTAAGAATAAAATCGCGTTTAACGCTCAATGTGACCGTCCGATTTTGAACTTCACTTACTCTGGATCAGCGATCGTTTCGCTGTAAAGCGGCTCGAGAACATCCGAGAACATTCCGATTTTCGACAGTCAAACGACGAAGATATTCGGAGAGTCGCGACTTCTGATTTATCTCGTATATCAAGGAGGCACGTCGTAAGAATAAGTACACGCGTATCTCACAAGCAAACAAAGTAATATACATATATAAATACTATATATACATCTCTCTTAGCCACGTACGAACAAAGAATGAATATTTTTCTCGTCGATATATATTTGTCTATGTAACAATCTATAAATATGTATATCGTAATAACGGCGTGAGCGGTCACATGCGTCTGGCATGTGTCTAGTCGTCACGCCGTCAGTCGTCAATTGTCGCACTACACAATCACTAAATCTTAAGGTAGCTTTTGTAACTCAGGCGACGTCGCTGTGCGAAGACGGGTAACGCATACAGACGCACACTTCCTAGCAGACATAAATATACGCAAACGCATCACGTGCAACCGTTTGAGTTTCCTCGCGGAGCAAGATGCGGTATTGTCGTTTGAATTGGCGGGCAAATAATTATATCGATAAAAGGACTGATGAATTGTTCCATGTATTTCATACGTCTGTTCGCGTACGTAATTGACTGCGCACAGATTACATTTTCTACTCAAGAAATATACATTTCCTGCTCTACAAAATATATTTCCCAATACAATCAATGACGTAACAGAGAAAAGAGTGAATGGAATATATTTAACAATTCATAGAATTATATTAAAAGATTCGTTTCTAAAAGTTCTTACTGAGGATCAAATTTTGATAATGTAAACAAGCGACAAGATTGTGTTCCAACGATAGCGTGGAAAGATTTAGAAAATAATAAATTTTAAAAGATACGATTTAGTCGCGAGATCATTTATTAACCCAGTCAGAAATGACTGGGAATTAATCGCAATTTATTCTAATAAATTTATTATTATTATTATTATTAATAAATTTATTATTATTATTTATTAAAGACATAATTCAACAATCAAATGAGGCTAAATGAAAGAATGTCCGCAATTTATTAATAAAAAAAAAAAAAAAAATAAATAAATCCAAAACTCATGCAGAACGCGAATTGCAAAAAAAAGTTTAACTTAAAGTTTAAATTAATTAATCATACTTTTTTTGATGGAGAAAGAGAAACAGAGAAACAAAATATTCAGTACAAATGTTTGAAGAAATATCAGGACATATCGTTACGATTTTTTCATCTTTTATATATTCCAGATATAAACTGATATGCTCGATGTAAAAAAAATACAAAAAAATTTTCAGATAAAGTAGATCCATCCAAATAGAACACAGAAGTCACAATAATATATCATAAGAACATTCTCATAAATTTATTCGTCACTTATAATTAGTTCATTTTCAAGTATTAGATGATGTCATCCTGATAACATCCTATGAATGAGAGTCATAATTAAATCATTATAATATTACAGGAATATTACAGGAAGTCATTATAACGTCATTTGCCATTTACTCCGGATCTACAATAGAGTTCCAAGCCTTAAGCCATAAGAAATGGACGAATCATAGTCGATTATTTTCCTCGAATTCGACTGTAATTAGTCAATTTCTTACGACTTAAGGCTTAAAATACCTATGTCCGTATTCACCTTGTACTTAAGATACTTGTTCCTTAAATTTATCTTTAGATGCTCAGTAGCCAATGAAATAATTCATAGAGCACATCTGAAGATAAATTTAAGGAAGCCTTAAATATAAGGCCTGATTATGAATACGGGCACTATCGCAGATCCGTGGTTAAGGAAATGTTGAAACGACGAACTTGATCTCGATATCGATAAAACGGATTCTCAAGCTTTTACAATGTGCTTTTTGTATCTTAGCTTAATTTTGTCTTTCATTCCGTTTTCTCTGTTTTCTGTCGCCCGAGATAAAAGTTAACGAACTTTGGAAGAAACAAAAAACGCAAAAAATACAATTTCAGACTTTAATTCTAAGTAAAATATTACCTACATTTCTTGCTCTACATCCTACATACCGCATATTAAGTATAATATTAACATAAGATATTAAGTATACTCAGAACGTACTTTTCCATTCATTTCTATTGTAAGCTTTAAAATCATAATTTCTCATTATATATATTTTTATTTTATTAGAAATTATTCAAATAATGAGGAAAATACTTTTTGTTTAGATATATACTTGGAATCATTTAAATTTGTTCGAATTGCATGCTCTTATTCAACGCGTCGCAAAACGTGCTCATTAGAGTGAGTAACAAATGGTAGAAACATGTTCGAGAATGCGACGCGAAAAATCTTTATACAATGTGAAGAAATAAACACGTGGTAACAGGAAACTATAATTTACATTTTTTTTTTATTTTTCATACATGTTTGCATTTTCCTGTAATTATTTGCGTGTTTTCTTTTATTCTGGAGAATATTTTTTATTATACATAAAAAAAAGCAAAGAAAATAGAAAAGTACGAAATGCATGCTTTGTTGCGGTACGCAAATGACTCGAGCATTTTCTTAAAAAGTGAACTTATAAGTAACAAATAAAGTCATGTGTGATTAGAGTTACTCTAGTCACAATAATGTTCTTACGATACCTGTACTTTACTTGAGATTGGAATTTCGGAAATACTCTCTTTCTCTCTCCTTTTTTTGTTCTTAAAATATTCTTACTTGTTATGTATGCTCACGAAGCAATGCATTGCAGGAAAACAAAATTGCTGATATGCGATAGTCATACGAGGGAGATTCATCCTAACTTGAAAAATATATCACTTATTGAAATAATATGATATACACAATACACATGCATCCGATACACACAATACAGTGGTAGTGCTGTAAACTTCTTAAAGCCTGTATCAGACTATTATCACTTCGCGGACTGACTGCCATCTCTCGGTAATTAGGCCTGCGACACACGATGCTTTCCCCGCTGGATTAGAATCTTGCACCGTATTGGCTGTGATGCTGGCACTGACAGCCAATACGGTGCAAGATTCTAATCCAGCAGGGAGACAAGCATCGTGTACCGCAGGCTTTGGAATTGTTGATATAAGCTATGTTTGAAAACATTGACCGCGTGCCGTGTCTTCGAGTACATTTTACTTTTTAGGTTTGTTCCCATGCTTAAACATGCTCCTACTTCGTCCAATCATAGTTCCTATTCACTCAAATGCGCTCGTTAGAGTGAAGAAACTATGGAACTATGGTAGAAACATGTTGGAGCATGTTGGAGTATGCGACGCGAACAAACTTTTTGACTGTGTTCGCTTTAAGCGTCATCTTTGTTGCTTATTAAATATTAAACAAAGACAATTGATGCTCACAAGTAACATGAGCGCCAAAGCGAACGTAGCCCTATTTTATTCCTGTTGTTCACCGAATATTAAATAAGATATTTAATATGATATTCGAAGGTATTCTATGTTTTCAAACCTTGCAGAGTCGGTAATCTGATATTTAATGGCACAGTCCATCCACTTGCGTTGTGTTTCACACATATAGTACAGTGAATATTCTCCATAATGAGATTTTAAGCGTAAATTTTAAACAGTAAGAAATTGATCAATTATAATCGTGTGTGAGGAGAATAAACGACTATGATTAGTCAACTTTTTACAGCTTAAAAGACTTACGCTTAAGTTTCACATCTTAAAATCCCATTGTAGATGCTGCTTAATGTATCATTTCATCCCTCTTTATTCCGCAAACATAATAGAGTAGTAAGCCTTAAGCCTTAAGAAATTGATCAATCGAAATTGATCAGTCGAATATAAGAAGAATAATCAGCTATAATCGGCCAATTTCCTTGAGATTTAAGGGAATCCTAAAGTGAAGTCCGAATTCTGATGAAATCATTGTTTTACCGATAAAATGCAACACATCGACATATCTTTATATATTATTACATCAATATCGCACTCATACATACGTACAAATTTTCTAACTAACTAATCTTTCGTATTAAGCATCTAAATCTAATTCTAAGTAACTCTCAACATTGATTGTTTATGTAATCTCTAGTCCAAACCAAGATTATTTTATAATTTATATTTACGAAATATAAAACTCGTATGTAAATCAAACATTACGAGTCGATGTTAAAAGTCAGTAACAAAAATTATAATTTTCCACCTTTTTTCGTTTTTGGCATAAAGTTGACCGGTTTAAACTACATTATCGTTTATACTTTAATTATGGAAAAAGATTTTTTAATCTGTAAAGACAGTTGGAAAAATGTGATAAAAACAAATCCCTAGTAGCAAGCTAACGACAAAATAACGACAAAATGACATAGCTTGCTACCTGGGATTCACTTTAGGATCCCCTTAAAGCTTACTGCTCTATTGCGTTTGCAGGGTAATATTCTGTGTGAACAACAAGGATAAAATAATACATCATGAGGATTATACGTGAAACAGAATGCATTCTTTGATATACTATGCGGAATAAACTCGCTCGGGAGCTCTACACAATCAAAGGAACTGTGAAGGAACGGGGAACACAGGAAATAAGAATTTGAATCAATCAGAAACGATGCACTGTGGAATACGATTTTCAATTGAAATTCTTATCCTCTTCCTGTTCTCTATTTTTTCTTAAGGAATTGACCAATCGTAGTCGATTATTTTTTTCATATTCAACTGTGATTGATCAATTTCTTAAGCCCATTCTACAACTGCGTGAGTAGTGTAGATGGTTGTAGTTGTAACAATTAATCAATCACAGTCTAATATGAGGAGAATATTCTATTGTGATTGATCAATTCTTGCAACTACAACTATTTACAACTATGCTTACGCAATTGCACAATAGGTTTAATTAGGTTTACTACATCTATTGTATTTGTGGGCTTACATACGTACAAAGGAACGGAACGATAATAAACTCAATAAAGATGCACTTGAGCGAACAGAGTTAAAACTTGAACACGCAACTGCGCGTTACGTCGAGAACAAAGTTCTACCAAAAACATGTTCTACCGAAAACAAAGGTGAATGCAAACAAAAGTCTATTGTATCTCTTTGTAGCCTTTTGTTACACTTTCTAGAAATGCGAGTTGACGCGAACTTACGAGACGATGCGACGAACAAACGAAGGGACGAGATGAAACATGCGAAGAGTTCAGCTATGGAGAACGGAACAAAAACCGTATATTAATTGATCCTTTTTTGTACTTCTCTGGAGGCAGATGTCGTTTACCTAAAGAAAACGAAGATCATGTAGAAAGTATCGATTATGTAACATTTTTTTTACAGAAGAAACGTGAAAAGTTTTATATATGTACACGCACACACACATTTCATTTTTCAAGTTTCTGTCTTAAAAAAAAGTTACAAATTAACGCACTCCTCTTTCTTATTCCGGTTCCGTCATTCAAAAAACACATTTTAGTCAAAATTTCATTCTGACGTCATAACTAAAAATCAGTTGAATGATGAATTTTTGTTACAAGATTTAATTTCAAACGTCCATAAAATTATAACAGTAAATAAATTTTACGATACAAATTACAGGTCTGTTCTTTTTAGCTAAAATTTTTGCACGGTTCATTTTTCATTCGAGAGAAAAAGAGAAAAGATGAACCGTGCAAAAAGTTCAGTTAAAAAGAATAACTCTTTTATCTCAACAGACGTTGGATGGTGAGAAGTGATACGTACTGTTGCACAATTACAGAAAACTTTCACGTAATTGAATTTATGAGACCAGCATAAAGTCATCTTTTCATCATTGAGTAGCAATCATATTACTGACATTAATTTTTCGTCATACAAAAAAATGTTTGATCATTATGAATTGAAATAATGTCATTTTGACTTCCTGTGTTGACTTTGATGTATTTCTTGAGCATTTTACTTCAAGCCAATGAGAACTTACTAGCTCGCGACCGAATTGAGGAGACTTTCAAAATGCGTTTTGTTCAAAATTTATAATTTTCAGAAAACGAGAAAGAAAGAAATTGCGCACACAAGAAAATTACGCACTATAGAAAATAACAACATGCTAATCAGTAGGATGTGAAATATTAAACGAAATTGCTTAACAATTGCTAAAAATGTGAAACAAATGCATTTTGTTTGTTTCTAGTTAAAAAAACAAAATGCACTTTGAAATGTCTATATTTTTTCAGCATATAAATTAACGATGAAAAAATGCTTTTTAAATATCTCAGAGTAGCTTATAATATATAAGTCATTCAACATTAAACACTACGTCATCTCTAAAAAAAAAAAGAAAAGAAAAGAAATTTTGGACAAAATGCATTTTAAAAGTCTGCTTCTCAATTGACGACAGTACGATGATCAACGAATTGTCCTCGTTCGAGCGTTGGAAATGTTTACGATTCGCGGAATTCGATTTTCAAGCGCATGTTAAGTCATGCCTCACAATTGCAAAATACAAACATATACTTATATTGTGTTTATCGCTTTCTCGTAAGCATTACGATACTGAGTAGCGATCACGTAACTTTTTCCCTAGAAAAAAAGTGAAAATTCTTTGTACATATGTATGAACATACATACATAAAAATTCACTTTTTGCGTTCCTCCTGGAGAAACTGGTGCAAAAGTTCATTCAAAAAGAACAGGCCTAAGATCTGGTGATCAATTGTGTATCTTGAAATGAGGTGAACATTACAAAAGTGAGCAAATTCACTAGTATTCGTAATTTAATTGGTCAATACCTAGTAATCTTTGCTAGTAATTTTTGTAATTTTCACCTCCTTTTAAAATCCACAATCGACAAATCCTCCTGGTCGCGGAGAGAGCAAGTTCGGGAGCTCGCGAAAACTCGCATGGCTCTTCGTTCGTGTAACTGTAAGCCAGTGCAAACATTCAGTAAAGCGGCCCCCCCCTAGACGATCAATATTATTACACAATATTTGATATTTATACACAATATTCCCTGGTGAAAATAAAAATTGGAGAGTAAATTGAATGGGAAAGGGAAAATAATGAAAATAAAGCTTTTAGAAAGCAAAAATTGAGACAACAAAATAAAAAAAGAAGATTAAATACATCTTTTGTATTTCGTTGTCTTAGTTTTCGCCTCTTAGATTCAATTCCAATGTAAGATTAACTTTAATCTCGGTTTAACTTTATTGTTTATCTTTTTCTAATTCTTAAAATTGATAAAAGTTGAAGAGTAAATTAAACCGAGATTGAAGTAACTTACTTTGGACCTTAAAAACTTCATTTTTGTCTCCTCTTACATTCGATTCACGCTCCGATATTTATTTTTGCCAGATATTACTGATTATGTAGACTTTACATGATCAGTAATATCTAGCAAAAGTAAAAATTGGCTGCACCTTAATTGTAGAATAATAAGGTCTGTTTTTTTGACTGAACTTTTGTACCAGTTCATCTTTCTTCCTGTTCTTTCCTCCTGGAGAGAAAAGAATAAAGATGAACTGGTGCAAAAGTTCATTCAAAAAGAACAGGCCTAAGATCTGGTGATCGATTCTGTATCTTGAAATGAGGTAAAAATGATAAAAGTGAGCGAATTTACTAGAATACCGATTATTTCATTAGTCAACACCTAGTAAATTTGCTCGCTTTTGTAATTTTCATCTTGTTTGAAGATACAGAATCGACCCCCTGTTTTCTATGGCTGAACTAGTGTACACTTTGGGAACTTAAAGTGAGATAGATATACGTTTAATATTGGTAAAGCAAGAAAGAGAGTTCTAGAAGAGTGCAGAAACAGAAAACAGACC
The DNA here is from genome assembly GCF_024713525.1 of Acromyrmex echinatior. Classification (NCBI taxonomy): domain Eukaryota; kingdom Metazoa; phylum Arthropoda; class Insecta; order Hymenoptera; family Formicidae; genus Acromyrmex; species Acromyrmex echinatior. The sequence goes on from NC_141869.1 coordinate 1,527,683, forward strand.
ACTATATTAAATCTAAGAGTCTCGGAATTTTTTTCGTGCACGCGCGTGCGATGTGTATACGTGTATAGGTTAGTATTTCGTTGCTACCTTCAAGTTGTAGTTAAACAAGTACGATAACGGTCGTATACGCGGGAAATCGAGACGATCGCTTTTCAAACATCGGACACGTCGTGGGTGCATCGATTTCGACAGGTAAGGATGCTAGTCGAAAGTACATACGGACAAGTTTCGACGAATGCCTCGTGGAAGATTCGTGCGATGAAAATTTTCACTAATTGTAAAAATTTTCGCCCAACTATACGTCTCGTTGCGCGTCTCGTCGCGTCGCCTCGCAGTCGCACAAAATAAACAAAGATAGTCATCGTTTACGTATTACATCCATCTTGGAGGTCGATGCACAATTCTACCAAACATTTTAAAGAAAGGAAGTTTGATCCACTCGACAGCGACATTCGCCGGTCCTCCACCCGTCTTCGCAATCGCGGGATCGCGGGATCGAGAAATCGGACTCGCGCCGAATTCACATCGATCCTGGGCACGTATTAAAACCGTGTCACACTATATTGTAGACTGAAGATTACTAATCATCTAGAGAGTTTTTCGTGCTCTTCTCGCGATAATATTTATGTTTTTCAACAACATATTGAATATCTAAAGGTTGTATTTGCGCTCTCAAGCAGCAATCATGATTGTACATATAATGTAATTGTAAGCATGTCACTGCAAAGAGATAATCGATTTATACCGTCGTAAATTTTTTCATATTATTTTAAAGTTGAAACTGACGGAATATCCCCGTTATCCCATATTGAGCCTCCAGACTGTTTGTTTTAAATTGTTTAAAGGCAATAATATTGTACAAAATTGTACAATAATATTAAGTCTAGGAATCGCCTTAAAAATTTTTGCTAATAAGAGATTAGAATTCAATCAGTCAAATGATATTTTTAATTTCATTTCGTTTTAACTGGCTGAATTTTAATCTTCAATTTGCAATTCTCAATCTCCAATGCGTAGTGTGATACGAGTTTTATGAAATTATTGGGAATGAATTCGGATCGAAATTTTTCAATTATTCCCCTTAGATCTTTATTGTGCCCTAATAGTAATTTATTAATAATACATTAATTAAACGTTGGGATGAGCCAATATTGGGCCAATAAATTGTGTCACCAGAGTATTTCCTAAGAAGAAAACAGTATAATTCCGATCGAAATTCATTCTGAATAATTCCATGATACATGCCCTGTTTCCCGTTTTTTTGCAATTCCAGAATTTAAAAAAAGAAGAAAAAAAAATGAAAAAAAAAAAGCATTTGTTCATGTGTGATTATTATTCTAACTAATGACGTAAGATTATACAAAGTTAAGTGTCCTTAACGTTAAGCACACCCCGACACACAAACACTTGGAGAAAGTAATGTAAGGCGTTATCAGGAGACATCGAGGCCTCCCTTTTTCTCCTTTCCACCTTCTCTACCAATCCCGTTCTTTCGCGTACTTTGAAATAGACATACAAAACGGAGAAGAGATGTTGAAATGTGATTATTCTACGTGTACAATCGCGGACAATCACAGACAATCATTTACACGTATCAAGAATTATCGAGGTAGATGTATGCATGACACGCATTTCGTTTTGTTAGATAGAATCGCGTTTGGACGAGGAACTCTTTTATTCGCGTCTCAACGGAACGCGACGATCGGAGAAATGATCGATCGCGAATGATGACTATATTTTTTTATTATTATAATTTTGTATTTATTTTGTATTTATTTTATATTTATTATATTTTATATTATATTTATTCAGAATGACTTAAATATATTATATATTTATCTATGATATATTTATATCAAATATACTATATAATTCTACAGTTGCAAAGTTACTTTTTCTAACAACGCAATACTTTTACGTATAATTTAAATCGCATAATTTAAATCGAATTCGTACATTTAGAAAATTTATTTGAAGAAAATAGAAAATCCTTCTATTATAGAATATCCTTCTATTATATTATATAAAAATATAGAATATCCTTCTTTTTTTCGTACTTTTTTATTACAATATTTTACGCTATATTATTTATTATTTATGTTTAAATATATTTTTACATATTTATATCAAATATACTATTAATTTTACAAGAATTTTACAACTGTTACTTTTTCCACTTGAAGTAATCATTACTTTTACGTCGCATAATTTAAATCGGATTCGTGTACAATTTAGAAAATTTATTTGAAGAAAATAGAGAATCGATATAGGGATATCTTTCTTTTTCTGATCTGCGCGATCAGGATAGCTTTTAGATCACATTTTTGTTTCTAAATTTTAATAAATCATTTCGATATTAATTCTATTCTATTTTCTATTTCTCGATTCGACTGTTCCACTCGTCTTGCTCCACATTGCCGGGAATACGTAATGCATGGAGTCGGTCAACATCGCGCCAGCGACATACAATCAAATTAGTAAACACTCCGATGTTGATCGGCACTCGTAGCTCGTCCAAACGCACACGTTTCGAGAGGAGCAGCCGATCGATTCTACCGATCACGAGCATCACTAAACTACTCCCGTGTAAAGGCGCGTTTATTTGTCGAATCGTTTGTATAAACGGCTAAGTCAGTCCAGATGAATATTTAGAAGCACGTAATTCAAAGTGCTATTTTAGGGAAACGAAAATCAACCCTCGCATTTCGCAAGGCCTAAAAAGTACGACCTAAACACGGAATAAACGCGCCGTTATGGTACATTTATGGATGCTCCATTCGTTTCTGCACTTTCTCTTCGGATGCCTCTCTTACAAATTTCGTACAGGAGATACGATTCTCATTTATGGATTTCAAAGAATGACCTCGCTTTTGCCACGGTAGATAGACTTCTCATCTATCAAAGTTGATTAAAGGTTTATTCTTTTCAGAATGAACTTGTACCATTCTTTTTTCCTCTTTTTCTCCCTACTGGGAAAAACGAGGAAGATGACTAATGCAAAAAGTTCAGCTAAAAAGAACAGGCCTAATATCTTCTCTTGATTCATCTTTTTTGTACTTGTGAACCAAAACAACTCTCGTCTGTTTATTATTTACTTAATTATAAGACGCTACGCGAGCCGGTGATTATGTAACTTCAGTATGTTGATTCAATCTTGGAAAATTTGTGCTAAATTTAATATTTCACATGTCTCAAATGGTCCACTCAAATTTTTATATTAACTTAACACAAGATGAATATGTTAAAAGATATATTATTTTAAAAAATAAGCACAAAAAAAAGAAATATACTGACTCAGTTTGTAAATAAATCATAGAAACTTTTTTTCAGTAAAATAAATATTTAGGATATGTTAAAAAATAACAAATCGTAACATATTTTGTTTGTTAAAAATTAATATATCCTTACATATTTTATTTATTCATCTTAGAATTTACGTTTTAAAATACATTATTTTTATGTTATTTATTTAGTATTAAAATGTTATTTTAATACTAAAAATATTGGATATCAATTTAATACAAAGTATTTAAATTACATAATCATGTGATCTGCAGATTATATTAAATCAATACTCGAATATGTTAAAAATTTTACACAAAATTTTAACAAGAACTTGAGTGGACCGTTTCCGAAATATTTACTATATTGAATCGATGATGAAAAAAACACGTTTCAGATTTTGAAATTTCCAATTTTAAATTAACTGATGGCAAATTATTATAAAATAACGATTTTCGAATATTTGAAAATGTAAGAAATTTTCTCTCAAAAATAATATTATCTATTATAGTACGTCTCTTAAATTTTAAACTAAAAAAAATTCAACGGAAAAAATCAATGATGCGAAGAAAATTTTAAATCGAGACACTCCAGAACTGTAGATAATAATTATGCGATTAAAGGAAAAGTATTTCTTTTAATCACGAAAGACGAATACGAACTCTTTAGGATCAGTCGTAGAATCGAGCACATTCTATATTGCAATTTCGTAATTAGTGAGCGTAGAGAAAAAAAAAGAGTAAAACACCGTACCTTATACCAATCGTGGATATAAACATCCAGCACCTCCAAAATAAATCGATAAGATGTATAGAGATTAAATGTTAAACGAGAATATTTTTCAACGTAATTCGTTAAACATGGATGTATGTTATGCTCGGGAACACTTTGCATAGAATGAACTGATCCTAAAGAGACTACCTTTTGCTGTATACTAATTATTTGTACTAATTCGATCGAATTTATTCCTGTTTCCCACTCTCACTTCTCTCCCCGAAATCGGTTACGCACAGAACAATATTTATCGACGCGTTTCCTAAATGACGAATCTCTATTGATAACAGTATAGAGATTCTCTCGCATAATAAAAGTATTCGTTACCGGCGAGTAAAGTGCTCAACCGAATAATCCCCGTCAAGATTATGTGTTCAGAAAGAATACGTTCTACGATACTCTTTGCGACACCGTTAGCGATAAGATAGAATTCAGAAGTCTATATTCAGAGAATAATACAATCCTTCTACCAATTATACATACATATAATTATAAATGTATATTTCATGTATTCGTTTTTAAAAATACAGTAAAACTACCGTTGTATCGACATAATGTTGAAACTTTGCACCCAACATGCCCGTTTGAATCTTTTCCATCTGTATGTAGTTGCCGAACTCGTTAATTATAGTTTTACTGTGCAATAAGAGTATAATTAAAATATTGAATATTTTATTATCATCTAAAAAATATAAAAATTAAATACCTTATGCATGTAGAAAAATATACATATTGCAGTATATAATCCTTAGTACACACCTTAATTTTTCGCACCTTTATTACACATGATAGGTCTTTCGTGTCCTGGATTAATTTTCACTTTTACATACAAATATATAAAAATTATTAAGCAATTTTTACGTATATTTTGATATCTTTAGAAAGTGGTGTATCTATGATAAATTGTATTTATATAAATTATTATATACAATTATTGTATATAATATTGTATATAAATCAAAGAAAAGAAATGGACAGGATACGAGTAACCCAAAGGTGTGTATTAAGGGATAATATATATTTAGCATAATTAGAATTTTCCTTATTAAAAAATAATACATAAATTATGTTAATTATCCCTCTCTATGAAGGATAATTATATTGAATATAAGAATATATGCACTTACAATATTATTCTCCTCATTATTATGGCGAAATTAATTCTTTGTTGTTAATATAATTGCGATAAATTCATACTTGCTAAGATTTGCTTCTCATGATATTCTAAAGCAGATGAATTTCACATCCTGATTTTGCATTCTTGATTTTAAGACTTGCAATAAATTACTAATCTTCTACGAGCTTTAAGTGACTAAAAGCCTTCCTTTGTGCAATGTTGTGATATATTCTTACATATATTCTCGGGGCATATCTTGCTTTTCGTATTCTAGTTTTAATAGTTGCTATTTCAGCAGGCGTGAGAAAAGATAGCAGCTTTTGAATCGAAGGTGTTTTTTCATATTGTTTGGCTTGTTGTTTACATTGAAGTAGATGCAATTGTTTTGTAGTTAATTTTCGTTTCTTTCTCGACGTCCTTTCTTTATGATTTAATTTAAATGTTTCTGCCGTTGAATTAATTTGCTCAATATTCTTATCTAATAAAATTTGTGACTGGTCGAATGAGCAGGATTTAATTTCTTCCGAAATATCTTCGAATAATGTAATTTGAGTTGTTTCTAATTCTTCTATTATTCTTGGAATTTCTGTTACCTTTTCTTTTGCAGTAAATGTTTCTCTACTCGCAGGCGATGTTTCTACTTTAATTATAACAGGTACACTAGAATCTGGTCTGTTTGGCAAATTTAAGGAAGGTGCAACTCCACGTTTCAATTTTCTTACTCGGAAGGTTACTAGATAGTCATTGTCAGCAAAATGCCGATAGCACACAGCACACTTGCTTATCTGCTCATCGGTCATATGTTGAATTTTCTCAGAGTAAATCAGGCTTTTCCATTTCTGGAAGAGAGCTGGATTCTTGGGGATCTGATGAGATGGAGCATCTCCTCCCGAGGGACATCCTAAGATGCAACATGCCCTGCCCATTGCCTGTAACGAGATTACGTATCCATGTCGATTAAGCATAACTAATTAACAATTGCTTATCAATATCTCTTTAATCTTTTTAATTAGGTAAAAGTGATTTAAAGATATGCAAGTTGATGGGTGAGGTGCTCAAAACACTTTGAAGAAACTTCAATTTTATAGTTGTATTTATTATTAGCATATCATGTGTTATAGTTTAATTATTTCATTATAAGATAGAGGAAGATAAAAGAAATAAACTTTAAAACTTCTGGGAGTATATTTTTTGTTTTCTTTTCCCAGAATAAGATTTAAAGTTTTTTTTTTTAA